>NC_092287.1:27711337-27736337 GCF_036320965.1 Panulirus ornatus | reverse complement strand
TAGTACTTTGTTAGATAATAAGAATAGTTTGTGAAGAGGAATACATAATGCAAAGGCTATATTTGCCTGTAATTATATTTGGCTCCAATGTTGAGGCAGAAATATTTGCGAATACACAAGAGCATGGAATTTCAGTGAAAAATTACGTATAGTTGGTGTGTATTGTCACGCACCTGTATGATGTGTATCGACGCTTGACTTGTTCTTATATATATATATATATATATATATATATATATATATATATATATATATATATATATATATATATATATATATATGTGTGTGTGTGTGTGTGTGTGTATATTTATGTATGCACATATAAACCTGATTCACGGCATCGCCACCTCTGCTGAAGATTATTCATATATGCATATTATGCAAAGATGATCCAGTTTCAGGCTGACACAGTGGATCATGCAGGTTGCTCCGTGCAGGAGGCCAGGTTAGAGAGCAGTTCTCCCTGGCCAGGCGACACGACGACACACATTTGTCACACAACGCTGAGCCTGGATGTGACTGGCGCGTCTGATGTTTCGAAAGTGGGATGTGTGTGTGTGTGTGTGTGTGTGTGTGTGTGTGTGTGTGTGTGTGTGTGTGTGTGTGTGTGTGTGTGTGATTACTTTTATGTGTTACTGGGAGGGAGTTTCACATGCGCGTCACCTCATGTGTGTATGCACAAGTGTGTATTAATTGTGTGTTACGGGGAAAGGATTAAATACTCATGTTGCACCTTTTCTTAACCTTATATGTATGTATATGTATGTACCTTGTCTTTTCTCTTATGTATGTATGCGCACAATTATACACTCATCCAGACTAAGCCAAGTACCCATTTATCGACCATCCCCTAGTGGGTTGGACGAACACCTGGATTCGGTTTAGGCCGACTGCAACGCCCAGATTTCGAACTCATGCGGGTCCGACCCCGGATTGGCCCGTGGTGACTCATGGCCAGCAACGCTACTACACCACGAAGGCCCGAGTGTGTTTGTGCTTGTGTGCGTGTGAGGCGTGTGTAGCTATCTACATAAGTGCGTCTCGTCCTGTATCTGTACATATGCACGTACTTGCATATGTATATCTGTGTCAAATGTCTTCCAATTTGTATGTACTCATGTTCCTTTGACGAAACACTGGCCTCCTTCTCTTCCTCCTCCTCCTTTCTAGCGACACACGCACTATCCTTCATGTGATGGCAGCACTGTTGATGCAGTTGACCTTAAATAATACTTCTTCTTTACTTATACTAATATAGAGGACAGAGAAGGCAGGGAACTGAGCATCTCAATACGGATTCTGGGCGTTGCTGTAAGGGCTCGGACAATACGCGTGATTGCCTGAGATATTGCTGAAGACTTAGTGTACAACCTTGAGATAGTGTAGATGTCTGGAATGTAACCCTAAGAAAGCCTTGGCATGAATTACCAGTGCTTTTAGTCCTGTATGTAAAGGAGCGATGTGGTTGGTGCTTGTTTTGCTGTGGGATCTGCATATTTACGTATGTACGCTTCCGATCGTGGTTGAGCATGGTTGTCTGTAAGTATAATGTGTACATATGTGTATATATACGTGTGATAACTAGAATGTACATTTGTGTGAGTGTGTATGTGTGCGTTTAAATGTTTGCGTGCAATTGCCTATGTCGATGGTGTGTGTGCCTATATTGGTGGTGTATGGCTGTATGTTGATAATGTGTGGGCGTATGTTGGTGTGGTATGATGGTAGAGTGCGTATATGTAATCTCCGATGGTATATCGGTCGTGGTTGTACTACCAGAGAGTGTGATGACTGGTCTTGTGATGGCTGGCTGGGTTCTCGGGTGCACTCTCAAGTCAGTGGGTGCGGTTGCGTGGGTGGGTGGGTGTTAAGGGCGTGGCTCGGCGCGGTGGGGGTAGAGTGTGCGTGTACGGGCGTGGCTGGGTCGCGGTGCTTATACACACACACACACACACACACACACACACACACACACACACACACACACACACAGGTTGTGAGTATTATAACTAGCATTATTCTCCGCCTGAAGGCCAAGACCTCCTCCGTATGTCGTCTTTAAGTGGTGTCCGGACTACGCTCCTCACCACAACCCCACCCACAATCCCCCTCCCCCCCTCACCATACTCCATCCTAACTCAACTCACACCCTATCCCAACCCCAACCATACCTTATCCCAGTCCTCACCACAGCCCATCCCAAAAAAACCCACTACACCCCATACCAACCCCAACCTCAACTCAAGAACGCTCCTAAACTCCACTCTCTCTCTCTCTCTCTCTCTCTCTCTCTCTCTCTCTCTCTCTCTCTCTCTCTCTCTCTCTCTCTCTCTCTCTCTCTCTCTCTCTCTCTCTCCTGTTTGCTTCCACTTATCTCTACCGTCATATAAACTTATTGCTTTCGAACGACTTTTCTTGTCTTGCATCCGTCACGTTTACTTTACCTTTTCCGGTATCTTTTGTTAATGTTTCCCATTTTTGTTAACTTTTCTTTCTTCATCAGCCATCGCTACGTTTTCTGCACCTCCACCCTGTACGCCTTCAACTCCTCCAAATCCTTCTCCAGGGGAGTGATAAAAGGCATATTCATTCAGTGGTTTCTTTTTAAGTCATTGTTCCCTATTTTCTCTTTTCTGTATCAAGAGTTCTACTCTCTGTACGTTTCTGCCATCTTATACCTTCACTACCATCTTAGAATAAATTATGCAAGTTCACAACCATCCTAGAATAAATGATGCATGTCTAATTGTACGTCAGACTCATTAAGTCTTCTCGTATCGTTTATTTTCTTGTTACCATCAACATAGATCAGGAATGTGAGTTGTTGCTGTCTTTCATCATATGACCTTGTCACAGACCATCAGGTCTTGTGTTTGCTGTCTTTCCCACGTACTGTCTTCCAACAGATAGCTTCTCTTGTCTTTTATGTGTACTTTTATGTACTGTTTACCAAGAGATAACTTCGTTGTAGAACATCAGATCCCTTGTTATCTGTCTTTCCCATGTCCTACAAATTGTCTTCCAGCAGATAACCCCGTCATAAACCATCAGGTCTTCCATTAAATGTCTTTCTCATACACTATACTCCAGCATACAACCTCGTCTGAGACCAACAGGTCTTCTGTTATCTGTCTTTCCCATGTACTATCTTCCAGCATATAAACTCTTCATAGGCCATCAGTCTTCTGTTATCTATCGCTCCAGTGTGGTCTTCTTCCAGCACCACTTCCAGCCCCCTTCTACGTTTCCTCTAGCCACTTTCCTACCTTCATCATCCATCAATAACAAGTGTAGCTCCCTCTTTTTGCCTCATCCCCACTGCCGCAGACGTCCTTCGCTGAGCACTACACGTAAACCCCCACCTACATCCTTCACCACGTACTTTGCTTACAGAGGAAGTACCTTCGTTCACGGACACATATGATGACTAGTTTGCCCCCCCCCCCCCACACACAGACACACACACACACATGATTCCCCTCCCGCGGGCTGGGCGTCCCTTGAAGGAGCTAACCATACGGACTAGGTTAATAACGAGGGTGACGAGGTGGAAGGAGAGAGAGAGAGAGAGAGAGAGAGAGAGAGAGAGAGAGAGAGAGAGAGAGAGAGAGAGAGAGAGAGAGAGAGAGAATGGTGGGGGGTGGGGGCTCTCTCGTATATTGATGTCATCCACAGTCCTCCCCTGCTGGTCTTACACAACATGATCAGATCCCGCCCAATCTCGTCATTCTTGCATGCGTCGCATCACAGAAAATATAATACATTCAAAGGCTTTTTTTCTTTTTTCCTTTTTTTCATGGATGTTGTTGAAATTCGTCTAGAAGCAACGAAAAAGAAACGGGAAGCTATTTTGCTTTCTGAAATTCCGACTAGTGAATTTAGGTTTCCTCCATCACTGGCAAAAGCTGCAGGAAATGTGTAAGAGTATGGCACAGTGCATGACGTCAGTAATGAGGGTTGCTTCTCTTAAAGAGACACAACCCAATGTCTGGTCGGTCTGGGTAGCCACTGACCGTCTGTGGTAGGCAGGCAGTCTAGACAAAGGCAAAAGGTGATGAATTTCCCGTCTTGGTCATCATAAACTAGGTAGGACGACTGAAGATTCTTATGATTCGCATCTGTGTCAAAGACAAACATCGTTATGAAATTCGGTAGACATTTGGCCTCCTTTCTGACTGATTGTTTGCTCTAACTGTTAAGTAATTATCACTTTAGTGATGATATTAAAAGAATGATAATATTGTAATGATACAACACAGCTAGATATAAGAAACAACAGCTGTGCGTTCAAGAAATCTATGTGAATTGGAAACAGAGAAACACTTACGAAAGTCACAGAGTAAACTCCACAGAATACTTACCTCTCTTAGAAGGATGGAGGAGAACACGTGAGGAGGCGTATGTGTTGAACTCCTTGTGATGCCCACCCTAAAGAAAAACAGAGAGAGAGAGAGAGAGAGAGAGAGAGAGGGGGGGGGGGAGGGGGGGTAGGGGGATGATAGCGTGGTTCTCATCTTTAGCGTTACTCTTGCAGCCAAAAAAAAGGTCGTATAGTACTTGAGAGTGATTATCTTGAGTGTATTAACGAAAGGAAAAAGTTGAAAAAAAAAAAACGTGTAACGATATAAAACTCCCACGATGTAAACGCTTTGTATAACAGACACATCTCTTCTTACATGACCAGAAACTCCGTCACTGTTGTACCATATTCTAAAATCTTTGTTCCTAGGCTTCCAAATCATCTGTTCTTGTTGCATAAGCCTCCGAAATATCTGTTCCTGTTACCTATACATCCAAAACCTCAGTTCTTGAAACATCAATCTCCAAAATCCCTCTCTTTTTCTGCTACATTTACCTCCAAAGTCTCTCTTCCTATTGCATGAACCTACAAAATCTTTGTTTCCATCGTATAAGCCTCCAGAACCTCTGTCCCTAACGCATTTACCTCTGAACCCCAGTTCGTGTGACATCATCCTCCAAAACCTCTCTGTTCGTTTTGCATATCCAGAGATCCTGTTCGCTGAAGCGAGCCAGTAGATGAGACTGGAAACAAAGAGATCCTTGACCTGTGAAATAAGGAAGACCCTCGGAAGGTAAGTATGGGAGTGGAGCACACATCGTCCCTCGCATTAACCAGCTCTTAATTGGCCAAACCACCTCAGAACAAGGGGTCGGCTCCTTACGAAATGATTTCCCAATGTATGAATATACACACATACTGCTAGAAGCTAGGGTGATGGATAATCTCCTCTCAGACGCTTCGATGTATAAGAGATGGGTCGGGTTTTCGAGCACACGGAAGAAAAGCTTGCGAAAGCAAATCGCCTTTGCTTCGCGTCCACGGCTGACGTTATCTGCGCCTCTGTAGTTGTAAAGTCTCTCAGGCTATTCTCCCCGGGTCATGTATTGGCTCTCCTACTCTCCACTCACTAAGCTTTGTGTTTCTCATTTCTTCTTACGATAGCGGACGGTCATGAAAGTCTCCTCGGGTCTGTGGCTTTTCCTATATTTCTTTTGTTTTCGTCTGTAATGAAACGCTGGGGTCTGGTAGGTGTTAAGGAACAAGATAAAATGAAACGCTGGGGTCTGGTAGGTGTTAAGGAACAAGATAAAAACAAGTCAGTGTTTCGATCACATCCCAGCGTTGCTTGTGTAATAAGTCTGGCCTTTATGATGCTTTGCTATATGAGTGTAATGGAAGATGATGGTCTTATATCCTTAACACGTATTACGTATTGCACGATCTTACTAAAGGTATTTTGTTCCCTGGGCTGGACTGCACTTACTATTGATGAGAAAATTAATGATCATGAGAAACTTGACTCTGAGTAGAAGTTGAGTACATTTCAGTCGATTAGGTAAGATCACCTTCAAAATCACACGTTAGTCTATACCAGTTACATGTATGATTAGTTATATCCGCCTTCAAAAATCATGTGCATTTAGACTGTAGGATACATTCCCCTCACCACGACACCACACAATCTTGCACGAACCATAAGTGTAACAGTATGTCGCAAGAACTCCTTAATTCGACAGGACAGGTTTCCTGTACTGGCGAACGTATGTGGCTGGGTCTTACTTGATATGGTATGGCGAGGGTTGGTCAATCTCTCGTGCCAGGACCTGGGTCCTTGCTTACACTCTGCCCGAGAGATGGCCCACCTTACCCAGTGAGACGTGGCATAGTGACCAGCTGGGTCGGTCAGTGACCACTCCACACTAAATGTTCTTCTTGTTTGATTGCTTTTTTTCAATTATGTAGAATGTCGATATAGATTCTGGAATTTGACAGAGACAAGTAGGTTCCTCCCTCCGTAGCTTCATTTATTATTACCCACCTGACGAGACACATAGGTAAGGGGAAGGAGACACACACACACACACACACACACACACACACACACACACACACACACACACACACACACACACAAGACGGCTCGAGACGTTCCCATCTCTGTCTCCGGGTTCAGGATGTTGGAAATTGTACAACAGCTAAAGTACCGTTCGTCCCTTACTAATGTATAGAATTTGCATATTTGAAGAGGCTGTTATGCATATGCATCCTTACTAAAGTAGATAGATGAATTATTTTATTCATCTTTCAGAAGTCACTTATGCAGAGAAGTACAGATGGTTAAAAGATAGAGCAAAAGAGTTGAATGTTATGAGTTGCTGATGTGCATAGATAGTTGATGTAAATATGTTTGATACGAATAGCTATGCTGGGTCAGATGTGTGAACACACACACACACACACACACACACACACACACACACACACACACACACACACACACACAAATAGAGAGAGAGGGTGGGGGACATCAAAACCCCCAGCATAAGTAGAAGTGAATAGGGAGAAGGTCTTAGAATGCACTGGAATATCTACAACAGATACAACCAGACTGCCATGTAGGACGCATATGTGATGAGCAAGTGTACAGCCACGCTTGACCGGCCGTGTGAAATGCTCTTACTTTCCGAGGAAGTGGATGAGATCATATATCGTACTTATCTTTAATGAAGGAAGCCGAGAAAGTTGCGGTGATCTTCAGACCAATCTGCCTAACGAATGTAGTTTAAGGATTACAGGATAAAAGATAATTAGAAAGCAAATGAGGGAATGGTATTAAAGGAACAACTACCCAAGCGGGAAACATTGGCGTCCATGTCTGGAGACCAAGTCCATTGGCCTTTTTTCAGAAAGCGTCCATTGACACGGATTTTTAGGAAAGCGGTTGTGTAGCAAATCTCTTAGACTTCTAAGAGAGAGTGAGATCCGTTTTAGACAAAACAAAATGGGTTTCCAGAGAGCATTTGACACCGTACCGCACAGGAGAGTGGCAAAGAGACAAGATCTTCAGGCAGGAATAACGGGTAGACTCATTCGACGGTCAAAAAGTTACTGTAGTGTAAGAGAATACATGGCACATGTCAGAGGGTGACTTCTTGGAATGTGTTGGTTGTATTGGTGAGTGTACTGCTGGGCTCTGTCATAGGATGATTGCTCTTTTTGATCTGTGCGAATAACATGCAAGAATGAATGGGTCTTGTACCTGAATACCTTTGTGGATGATGCCAAGGAGGGTCATAAGGGAAATTAAGGGTGACGAGAATTGCACCAACTTACAAGGGAACTTAGACAAACTACAGATTTGGCCTGGAACATAGTTGATAAGGTTCATCGCCATTAAAAGTGATGTAATGAGGACGGGAGAAAGTGGAAGAAGACCTTGTCGTGATGGAAATATTCACGATACAAACGTATACGACTTTTTGGTATTGTCAAATTATCTTTTTTCAATAACAACTTCATATTCCTTAAGTCTTTTTTATTTCATTTAATCTTTTTGTTTAACATTTTCTAATTTGTTGTCGTAAATATTTACTTTCCCATGATACTGTTATATGTAGGACCAGTGAGTCTCTTTATATATATAGCTTACCACCATTTTTTAATGCCTTGTTCATCTATGTAATCTGCTTCGTATGTCTGATTTAATTATTTAATGTTTATTTCGAGATTTTCTACACATTTTCTTACATATTTTCATGCTCCCGATACCACGGCTTGTACACGATCCGATATTACCATTACCGATGCCCGAAATGACTGGTCATGAATGACCTGATATATCACAGGTTACTGATGACCTGTTGTCACTGGTTACTGAGGAGCTAATATCACTGTTTATTTGTCAACCGATATCTCTTTCTATCTTCCTCTCTCTGTGTTTCTCCGTAATTTTTTTGTCTTTCCTCTTCTTTTGTTCTCGTTCTTTTTTCTCGTTTACTTTCCTCATTCTCCCTTTGTCTCTTTATCTCTATTTCCATATAACTTGTCTCTTCTGCCTTCACTTTTCTCGCTCCGCTCATCTCTCTTTTCCCTTCACCATTCTTCTCCCTCCACCCTTCTCTCCTCTCCCTTCACCCTTCTCTCCTCTCCCTTCACCCTTCTCCTTTCACTCCTCTCTCTTCTCCCTTCGCCGTCATTTTCTCCCTATCTCTGTTCTCTCTTCCCTATCCTTCCTCTCTAGTCTTCCCTCCTTCGTTCCCTATCTCTGTATTACCCGTTTCTCTTTCTCTCTGTAATTCATCTCAACTTCATCACATACACGCACCCCCTCAGGCTCACCACACAATGTTATCAAATACATCGTCGTTTTCTCTTGGCAGACATGAGTGTTTATTGAAGTGTGTGCTCTGGACGACCACCTTACGACACTGTGACATTCGACGCCGTTAACTGAGGGTCATTATGAAACAGACCTTTGTAGGAGTGATTCTGGCTTTTCTTTCATGAAATAAACAGACAGACAGGAATCACATATTATTACCGAACGTATTTAGTAGAGTCAGTCGGCGGGTCTTAGTGAAGTGAACCATTAAAAAAGAGTTTGATATGGTAGAAAAGATGAAAATGCAGAGGTAATCGAATAGCTTGAGTGAAGAGCATCATCGAACAAAGTTTGATCAGGTTCAAATGATTAAAACACAGAGGTAATCGAATAGAGCATCTTTAAGAGGAGTTAGAGATTGAATAAGGCATTTGAACAGGTTTTCGGACATTATTCCAAGTGCGTTTGGTGACCAAAATTCACACTATAATGTTGTTACCTTTGACGTTGAAGGAGCGCTAAATTTTACAAAGGAACGTATCTCACAACAGTGTTTATCAGATTATGTGAAAGTCGATCCTTGACGTGGTACCACGTAACCGGAAACTCGGCATAATCGGGCGTACGAAGGAAAGAAGACAGATGACCTTCCACGAGCTTCTGTGGTCAGTGGAGGTGACTGTGAATCACCCGGACCCATGTTCGAATGTCAGACTGGGCGGTAGGGTCATACAAAGCTATATATTTATCCTCCCACATAGGGATGGTAGATAAATAGCATCTGGATTAAAGTATATGTATATATATATATATATATATATATATATATATATATATATATATATATATATATATATATATATACATATTTCTTTCAAACTATTCGCCATTTCCCGCGTTAGCAAGGTAGCGTTAAGAACAGAGAACTGGGCTTCTGAGGGAATATCCTCACCTGGCCCCCTTCTCTGTTCCTTCTTTTGGAAAATTGAAAAAAAAAAGAGGGGAGGATTTCCAGCCCCCCGCTCCCTTCCCTTTCAGTCGCCTTCTGCGACACGCAGGGAATACGTGGGAAGTATTCTTTCTCCCCTATCCCCAGGGATAATATATATATATATATATATATATATATATATATATATATATATATATATATATATATATATATATATATATATATATATATATTATGTATGTATATAACATAGATGACAGTGAGACAACTAGAGGACAGACCTTTGGAAACTAGGGCACGCTGGAAGACCGTAGTGTTGGCCTTGAAGAACGCCACATCATCCCGAGTCAGCGGAGGAGATCGGTGACCAGAGCCGGGGTAGCCCGCTGCGCCCGAGCCGTTTCGTAATGTAGCTAGGATGATATGTATGTATAAGGACCGCTGAAGAGAACTTGAAGAACTGACTTAGAAATAATGGTATAGGGATTAAGATGATAGGTTTGTAGAATAGAAATTGTTCAGATTCTAGTAATGCTAGTAATATTGGTAAGGCAAGTTATATTTCTAGGGGGAAAGAATGGCTATGAGGCTCTCAGAATGAGGTCAAATCAGCTTCCACGAAGACGAATAGATTTTGCTGTGATATATATCTCTTGTTGGCGCGACACTCGCGCTTGTCCACCGTGACCAGGGCTGGGGATCACGTGACGGAGCCAAGGTTATCTTGGTGCACCGTCACCAAACCACCATCATCCCTCCTCCTCCGTCACCACGCCAGCATTCCTCCGTCACGAATCACCATCTCGTCACTGCGTCATCGTCTTGTGATACGCCATTCTCGTTTTCTTTATTTTTTTCATCTAGTTATCCACCTATCTATTTGCGTATGGTTCTACCTATCTGTTCGTGAATTTGTCCATCTATATATATCTACTTATGCATCTATTCATCTGTCTGTCTGTTTATTCATCTCTCCCTCTAGCTGTCTACTAATTCACCTGTCCATCTATCTATCTACTTACACATCCATCCTTCCTACTTACTCTGAACACCTTGTTAAACCTTTTCGACATCAGTTATGTAATATTCTGAGCTGTAACACATCTCTACAACCAAAAAATTATTTTCAATAAGGATTAAGCAATAGTTGATCGGTAAGAAGTATTAGAAAAAGTAACAGTTTATGGAAGTTAGATCGTATAAAGAATTTAGGCCAGTTTGAAATGTTTAAGACTATGGAGTTGACATTATGTCTCCTTCTGCCTAAAAATCTGACCTTTTTACTTTTGATCAGATCTAGAAAACCACAACAGTGAAAACCACAACAGTGAAAACCACAACAGTGAAAACCACAACAGTGAAAACCACAACAGTGAAAACCACAACAGTGAAAACCACAACAGTGAAAACCACAACAGTGAAAACCACAACAGTGGAAAGGTGAAAGCCGTCTTAAGTGTCATGAGTTATCTTTCGTATCCTTTCGTTTGAGAGTGATGAACCTCTAAATTTATTTTTAAATATTTTCTTTCCTATAATTCAAAGGTGATTTGGTCTGAAGTGTGGCACATCTTTGGCTTGGGTTAAGATATTAGATGATCGTAAACACGACTACTGTCACTGGATGATGGGAAATTCAGACGAGGATATCGCACACAGTTGATAAGTGTTGCTACTTTAGTGAATGTCTGTTTCAATGTCATTTAACTATTAATAACCAGGAGTATCGATCAAACATCCTGCTGAGTTATATGAGTTTAATGAAGACTTTAAGACTACCATTTAGGATTCCCTTTGATTATGTAGGAATTACCTTAAATTCCCGTAAGATTCATCTTGGAAATCATTTATATAATGCGCCGGTATCATTTTGTAATATATATTCTGTTTTCTTCATTGGAATTCTAGATCATTTTGCACGCTGCGCCACCAATTAATCGTTCCTTAACTTCAAAAAATAGTTCAGAAACTGAGGCTGCAATCACAACAAACAGGCATCAGCTGACACATGGCCACATAAAACGTCAGCATCACATTCTTAAGCTGACACATGGCCACATAAAACGTCAGCATCACATTCTTAAGCTGACACATGGCCACATAAAATGTCAGCATCACATTCTTAAGCTGACACATGGCCACATAAAATGTCAGCATCACATTCTTAAGCTGACACATGGCCACATAAAACGTCAGCATCACATTCTTAAGCTGGTATTGCAACTAAGCAGACTGTCAGCTGGCTCGTGGCCCCACACACATATCACCAACAATGACATAACTCATCAGCTGTCATGGGGGTTCAAGGTGCTCCACAAGGAACCCTTCCTGACACTGCAACATAACAGACTTAACAAACAACACAAACAATTGATACTATAATACAAGATAACAAATAACAATCACGGTCAACAGCAGTGCAATAAGATACACAAGTTGATCCAGTAGACTAAACAACAGACACCACCAGCTAACACTATAGTCCAGAACACTCGGCAAACAACACCATCACACGACACACCAACACAACAAACACAGGCGGCTGATACGACGGAGTAAACAAACAATAACATCAGCTAACACAGCAATACAACAGACAACGCCAGTTGATACAACAGACTGAACATACAATATTAACTGATACTGCAATACAGTGGACTCACCAAACAACAACACCAGCTACAAGTGTAGTGCAACAGAATGCAGCACACGCTGACACACCAGACTAAACTGCCAGTCAGCTGACACAGCAGTACAACACACACCACCATCAGCTGACACAGCAGTACAACACACACCACCACCTGATGCAACACAACACACTTGGCCCGACACTCATCACAACCGCTGGCTGTACCAGTGAACCCACGCCTGAATTTCCCGCAGTTAGACTCGCCGTAATTACCTGCTAGTTAAAGTTAAATGACCCACTCCCTTTGTTTTGATACCAGTGTCTTGCACCTGTTCTTAAGGCTAAAGGAAGTGGCCAGCAGAGGCGCTTTTCTTGGAAATGTAAACATAGTAATAGCCTCTTTATCTTCCTTTCTTTCAAGTCCTTAAAAATCATAAATGAAGTTACCTTCATAGTGGAGACTGATGTATCTTTCATTAGGGTTCAACATAACGGAAAAGTTTATTAAATACTAGGAAGGAATACAAAAGAATTCAGACAACAACAGACTACTGAGTCTCCCTTTGAAATGGTGTGTGTAGTAGCGGAAGAGATCAGACACGCCATCCTTCACTGTGGTACGAGTGGAGAAGGTACACTCATGATTCAGAGAGAGAAATACCCACGCATGCTTTCATTCCAAGTTTTTCTTTTCTTAATATTTAACTGTTATTCTTTCAGACATCACACCAGTTTGAACAGGATTATGAGTTCTCAAGGCAAGAGGGAGTGGTTAGAGGTGGTGTAATGTAGTCGCCTTGAGAACATATATATACTTCAAGGTTTCTTTCTATTTCCTGAGGGCTGCTGATATGCTCATTCAGACCCAAAGTCATTTGTAGGTTTGATAAACCGGCCCAAATCCCCTTAACTAATTTCATTTTATATATACCTTTATATTGGTGTTACCGGACTATGCCTGCTCGAGGTTCCACTGCGAGTGAAAAATCATCTTTGACAAGACTGTGTCACTGGTGGTACAATGTAGTCAAAGAACCTCTCGCTCTAGTCTGCATTTCCCTGCTACTGTAAGGAACCTAAACCTGGGCTGTAGGAGCCTTCAGGTAGGTTGTGGACAACACCAGGACTCTTTGATAGAACGTGCTCTTAGTATCTCTCTCTCTCTCTCTCTCTCTCTCTCTCTCTCTCTCTCTCTCTCTCTCTCTCTCTCTCTCTCTCTCTCTCTCTCTCTCCCTCTCTCTCTCTCTCTCTCTGATTAGTATTGAATTATTGTGCTCTATAGAAATTCATGAATTTGAATACGATATAAAAGTTCCATAACAGAACATATATACATAGAGACGTTGGAACTTCACAGAAGACTTATATTCTGAGTCTTATTTACTCATGATAATTCTATTCTATCATTTCGTAGATTCGACCTTCATGTCCTCAGTAGAGTTAATGTAGTGACCTTGTACATAAATGTACAACTAACATTATACAGTAATCTATGCTTGGGATAGGAGGATACTGATACTATCCGGGTACCTCATGCGTGTCGTAGAAGGCGTGTAAGTGGGGCTGGAGCGGGTGGCTAGATATCCTCACTTCATTTATTATCGCTTTCTAAGTGAAGGAACAGAGAAAGGAACCAAGCGAGGATTCTCTCAGTAGTCTGTTCTTCCCTAAGGCAGAAAATGTGAAAAAAGTAAGCGTGAAGTTATTGTTATTATCATTATTATTATCATTATTATTATCATTATTATTAATATTATTATCATCATCATCATCGTCATCATTATTTTCATTAATATCATTATTATCATTATTATTATTATTATTTTTATAATTTATATTTTTATTATCATTATCATAGTTATTATTATTATTGCACATAGTCACACTGTGAGCATACATCGAACATTATTCCAGTTTTTGGTTTGTGCAAGAATGACGTATATTTTCACCTAAAATTTGAAAACATATCCTGTTTACTTACAGTGTAGGTGTTGACACCCAGCCTCTGGTGCCAGACGTCAAGATGCAGACCAGAAAAAAACAAAAGATTAAAGGAAGTCTGGCGGAAATGTTGGTTAATATGTGTTGGTTAATGTGTTGGCTGTTAACAATTAGGTCATTATTATCTACTTCAGTTTTACGCTCCTCAGTAGATTTCTTTCATCAGTTTCATACGCCTCTTTATTCGTTTGATCACAGTTATTCATATTATCTCCTTAATTATTGTACTTTTTTCAAGTGATGATCACAAAATATATCAGGCTATTTTGCTTCTCCCTTGACACAGTTGTGTCGGTCACGCAACAACGAGATCAAGACACAAACTCCTCTTGCTCTTCATGTAAAGTAATAAGGATGAGGCAGAGTGAAACAGATCGTCGATACGAATATTATCCAGCAGAGAATTTATATATATATATATATATATATATATATATATATATATATATATATATATATATATATATATATATATATATATCCCTGGGGATAGGGGAAAAAGAATGCTTCCCACGTATTTTCCTGCGTGTTGTAGAAGGCGACTAAAAGGGGAGGAAGCGGGAGGCTGGAAATCCTCCCCTCTCGTTTTTAATTTTCCAAAAGAAGGAACAGAGAAGGGGGCCAAGTGAGGGTATTCCCTCAAAGGCTGAGTCCTCTGTTCTTTATGCTACCTCGCTAATACGCACACACGAGGAGAGCAATCCTATGTTGCGACGACACCAACAATTGACCAATCTCGGCAATACACACAGGTCGTCATGCCTTATCATTTGGCTGATACCAGACCAGGAGGCGAGTGTCACCTTCTGGTGTTAGTGACATCCTTGAGTCTCTCTCTCTCTCTCTCTCTCTCTCTCTCTCTCTCTCTCTCTCTCTCTCTCTCTCTCTCTCTCTCTCTCTCTCTCTCTCTGGGCTTGTGGCCCTGGGGTGGGGTGGGGGAGGCGGTCGTGATGTGTGGGTGGTGGTGTGGGGGGGTCATGATGTGTGTACGTGAGGTAATGATGTGTGTGGGTGAGTGGTCATGACAAGTGGGTGGGTCGTCATGACATGTGGGTGGGTGGTCATGACAAGTGGGTGGGTGGTCATGACATGTGGGTGGGTGGTCATGACATGTGGGTGGGTGGTCATGACAAGTGGGTGGGTGGTCATGACATGTGGGTGGGTGGTCATGACTTATGGGTGGGTGGTCACGATATGTGGGTGGGTCGTCATGACATGTGGGTGGGTGGTCATGATATGTGGGTGGGTGGTCATGATTTGTGGGTGGGTGGGTGGTCATGATATGTGGGTGGTCACGGACAGAGGTGTGGGCGGCGTCCTGTACATTGGTAGGAGAAGAGCAAGTCATGATTACTATGTTCACAACCAGTGCTGTCTACTTCCTGCCAAGTGGACGGTGATACAATCTGAAAATATTCAATGAAAAAGAAAGATATTTTATGATCTTATTTAGAGATGATACTAAGTCTTTTTGCTCTCTGAGTAAAAGACAATTTAGACTTGAATAATTCTAATTGACAAATAATATTTCGACTCTTAGGGATGATAATCATAGTAATCATTTCAAGCTGTTCAATTTATTAGGTGAAAGGAGATATGAATACACTTAATGTGTGACAAAGGATTTTGATAAAATATCTTTTCATGAAAAGAGACTGCTTGCAGTATTGGATTCAAAATCTGATCATACAATGTTATTTCAAAGTCAAGACTCCTACCACTTTGTCTACACACAAAGAGACTGGAACCTTGCTATATAACACTTCAAAATTCAGTTAAGGCTAAGGAGCCGACGACATTCTATGGTCAGCAGCGTGAAACAAGTGAATATAGGAAGGAAGTTTGATTGACTAGAACAAGGAAGAAAGCTTAATTGTGTTCAGTAACATATTTGTGAAAATCTTCCATGTTGTGGTTTAGATGATTTTATTATGATAATAAAAGACAAGATTTACGTAAAGTGATCATTTAGCTGCTATTAAGTTACTCTTCCCAACAGTTATATTTAGAGATTGCAAGACACTTCTGACAGAAATATTTCTATGCTAGATGTGTAATAGACTCATACGGAATAAAAAGTGAATATGAATCAGATCTTTAGTTCGAAGAAGTGTAAAAGTTTGAATTTTCAGACGTCTGACTCTTCTACTGTGTTTCAACTCTGTGTCCTTGGTCCGGGAATGTCGCCATTTAGAAGTTAGCTTTATTGCCAATTTTTGTACACGTGTCTTAACTGCTGTATCATAACAGTCGTTCTTCAACGTATACTTTATAGCCATTTAACTGACATGACGTCATTTCGATCTTCATCATCATCATTTGATATATCTTTTGTGGTCATTTAACTGTAACAGGAGGTCATTTCTATCATCATCATCATTATTATTTGAGTGTGACGTGAGATCACTGCTTTCAACGTCAGCCTTGGAAAGAGTGATGTGTGGTGGAGGGCAGGACCAACCAGCCAACGCTCCACAGCTTTTCCAGAGCCCCTCACTGTTAGTCCTCTCCTCACCATGGCTGTCGCCGAACAATGACGGTTGGCTTTTTGCCCTCTGGTGCGTGGATTAACTGACAGGCTACGTTGCTCCTCTGTGATTCATACAAGCTTTTATTGCCATTAAAAAGCTCCTATTTTCCCCACTGATGGATTAATACCGTGGATGTCTCGATATCTTGTGGGACACCGAAGACTGTATTGATGTACCCTCACTCTCACACCGACAGACTTCGTGAACTGCAGTTCACCTTCGTTGGAGATGATGAGCGTCAGGCATTGTTCTGGGATCTGTTGCCTCACAGTCGTTGCATTTAAGGTTTAGTTTATTAATCCTTCCAATTCAGATCAATTTTTTTGAAGGATATGATCTTCGAGTTATGGCTTTGTCTGCAGAATATTTTCTAGAAAAAACTTCTTGATGAGGCGAAAAGTTCTAGAATGAAGAGAAATATTCCTAGGAGAAAAAATGTTCCAGGATGAAGAGAAAAACGTAACAAGATGAAGAATAAAGTTCTAGTTTGAAGAATATCTTTCTGGATGACAAAAGTTTCTAAAGAAATAATTCCAGGATGAAGATATAACGTTCAAGAAAATATCCTGGAATGAAGGAAGAAACCTTCCTGTATCAAGAAAAATGTTGCAGGATGAAGAAGAATCGTTTTTAAGATAAAGAAAAAACGTTCCAGAATGAAGAAAAAAATTCCAAGATAATTGAAAAACGTTTTGGCGTGAGAAAAGAACTAGGATAAAGAGAAAAAGTTCCAGGATGAAAATAAAGTTTCAGGATGAAGAAAAAGTTTTAGGATGAAAAAACATTCCAGGATTAAGAAGAAGCATTCGAAGATGGAGCAAAAACGCTCTAAGATGAAGACAACGTTCCAAGTTGAGAAAATCTCCAGGATGAAGGAAGAAGGTTCCTTAATGAAAGAATGATTCTGAAGTATAGTTTCCTGTATCATTGCCTCAGGATGAAGGAAGAAGGTTCCTTAATGAAAGAATGATTCTGAAGTATAGTTTCCTGTATCATTGCCTCAGGAGACCAGAAAGCTGTGGTGAACCACCGACCAGTGTCTCTGACGGGTATGGCCTGTAGAACACTGGAGAACCTAACCTAAGACGCAGCACACTTCTCATGTGTGGTATATTACTGGACACACTCGCTCTGTTTGGTATATCGATCCTCACTAGACAATCGCCACACTGTGGTATTGTCCCTCTGCCTATGATTGGTTGATCAATGTTTGGCTTGTTGTAATTCCATATCTTGATAAAGAATATATATATATATATATATATATATATATATATATATATATATATATATATATATATATATATATATATATTTCTTTTTACCTCGTCGCTGGTTATCCTTTGTATGCACGACCCTTTTAGTTGTCAACCGTCTATAATGATGAAGGTATGGAAAATGTATATATGCCACGTTACACGGTATGGTTGGTAGTGGTGTTAGATCAGTGATAAGTGTTGTGCCTCCATCTGTGACGTACTGTTGCCGTTAATTGATATTTGGGATTTTTTTATTTATTGCCATCCTTGCGGCAACGGAAGGGCTGGTTAGGTTGTGGCCTTGAAGTGTTGCTGTGTCGTGTGGAGCAATGTTTGTGGAGTATTCATACTTAAAACGGACATTGTGTTCCCAAGATACTGATGTGTTTTATATATATATATATATATATATATATATATATATATATATATATATATATATATATATATATATATATATATATGAACGATGCTTTCTGCACCCTGACGTCATTACTGATGTGAGGTATGCAATAACTGCGACAATTCTTCTGATGGTTCGTTCCCGTGATCCTCCGTCCATCACAGTGACTCATACAATGGCTTGTTTCGCCACGCCGGAAGGTCGTGCTCAAAGACAACCCCATTCCTCACCACGTTGTAAGACCAGTCACCGTCCTCCACTAGCACTAGAAATCCGTGTTCCCATCCGTACATCACTCAACACCTGCCCTGTTATTATCCTCACCCTCCCTCCCTACCCGGGCGAGGGTATGGCGTTCGCACTAAGAAGCAAACTGCCACACCGTTAGGTCATCGTGGATGCCACAACAGTCATCATCCTTCCTGTTTGTGTGAGAAAAGACACTTCCAGCCGCAAGCCACAAAGACCTTGGGAAAAATGTCGTGATGGACGCAAAGATTATGCTCAGCACAGGAGTAGATTGTACGTCTCCACAGGTGTTTCCACATCTCCTGTTATCATAACTTCAGGTTAGGTTGTGTTCTTTGTCCTGTTTGTGTGAAGGTCTCAAGGGAAACTTTCGATTCGCGACTTTATACCCTGAGGACGGAATTTCTTTTTTCCCTTGTTTCAGAGGGATTGTTATGACGATTGTAAATGATGAATTCCTTCGGGTTACGCATCGCTATCTCCAACACCATTAACGTGACGTTCTGATCATCACGTAGTTACATAACGTGACGTTCTGATCATCACGTAGTTACATAACGTGACGTTCTGATCATCACGTAGTTACATAACGTGACGTTCTGATCATCACATAGTTACATAACGTGACGTTCTGATCATCACGTAGTTACATAACGTAATTAACTTTAGCGGTTCCCACAACAGGACTCAGTCAGCGGTTAAATGATTGGCACGTGAGAATGACTTCCTAAAAACCTTTAAGACAAGAGAAAGCTTTCAGTGGGTCTTAGTTTTGTCATTGCTTCACCCAAGATCTATGGGAAGATTCTTCCTTAATAAAATGATAATATTACAATATTTACAGATAATCAAAAATGAATGTGATGTGGGAACATTAGAAATGATAACAATTAGACTTAAATAGATACATAATGCGTTAGAAAACAATGCAAGAAGGGCAAATAGGTGATTTTGATGTATATATATATATATATATATATATATATATATATATATATATATATATATATATATATATATATATGCCATCATTGGTGAATACACAACTGCGTACGAAGAAAAGCTAAAAAACTTATACAGTTACAGTTAACACTCCACACCATCGTTGTATGACGCTTGAAAAGTCCAGTCAACTTTGCATACTTGTGTTTTACCTCGGCCAGCCAACCCTCACAACATCCGACCTACTCATAACATGGACAGACTAAAAACAAAAACAGTAACTGCAACAATTAAGAACAATGAGGGTAGCATTATTAGGGAAAACAAAAACAGGGGACGCCATAGACACAACAGAGGGCAATACATGTCTATAACAACAAGAACAACAAATAACGATTTTAAAAAAAGAAAGAAAACAGTAAACAATAACAACAAATATGGTAAAAAAAAAAAAAAACACGACCAAAAATCTCTGCAAAAACAGGTAAAGAAAACCATTCAAATAACAAATGACAACAAAACAAATAACACACAGAAGAACAATAACACAAAATAAAGTGACTGGAATAAATAGCAAAGACAAACAATAAAGACTCAAGACAATCAACGACTTAAGCAAACCATATTCAACACAGCCATTGACATGAAACAAAATGAACACAAAATGAACACGAATCAACACAGTGGCATAAACAACACGAAAACGACACAGACAGCCTCGGGCACATCAATATAATAACATCTAACAACACCTTCAACAACCACAGCACATAAGCCTCAGCATCAGGGACGCACACACTAGCAACACAAACAACACAAGAAGGCAGCCAGCAACAGTCGTCCCTCACCACCGGCCATAACTGACTCCTAACTTACGGGTCTGCTTCCGGTGCCTGCAGGGCATGTAAGAAACAGTTCTTTGTCGTCACTAGGACGTCAGCCAGTGTGGTACACGCGGTACCAGCAGCGACCGAGCTAGCAACAGGGTGTTGGAGGAGCCAGGGTTCGAAGCCCCAGTGAAGGGGATCCGATAACGTATTCATATCTGGTTTCATTGGTCATTAAAATTAACGTTAGATTTCCTCTTACTCCGCCATGATGCAATGCGCTACGGAATATGGCATATGTTTATGAATATAACCTAAACATATAGCGACTCTGAGGTGTGTGTATAGGTCTTCATATTGTGACAGTAAAGGAACTAAACTTATGTTTGCAAGACAAATGCATGGTGTTACCAGAGGTCAAAGAACACATGTGATGCCAGAAGCGAAATATCAAGATAATGGACAGCAACCATGGCAGTATTGCCAGATAATTTTCATCCTGTGTTTATTCACAAAGGCATTTGTAGAGTCCCATCCTCGCCTGACGCTTTGCTGTAAGGGTTCTTCTCATTATCTATGATTTTGCAAGAACACTGGAGGTGAATTGTGCATTACATGGGTTAGGAAGTATTCAGGAAACTGCTGTTATCCTACGTTAGGCCAGGACTAGAATATGATTTTCAAGTTTGGTCACCGCACCAGAGAAGGACAAAGAACCAATGGAGAGGGTACAGACGAGGGCAATTAAGACCACATTAAATAGAAATGAATTACAGAGGAAAGCTTTAGAGGCCTTGTATTTGTCAACCATGGAGAAAGAAGAGAAGGAGGTGATTTGATCATAACTTTTAAAGTTTGTAGAACGAATTTGATGATGTCAGCAGTGAATAGTTCGTCGAAATATGCCAACATAAAGTAACCAGAGACCAAGGCATGATGTCACACGAGAAACTTGTTACACAAGATGTAGAGAGGAATTACAGGTATAGAATAATCTATGATGAAATGGTGAATATAAAACTCATAAGGAAATCTGGAAAATTGTACGACAATAAAACAAAAATCAAGAGTTGGGTGCCCAACAGAGGTGAACTCTCTCCCCGCGCAGTACAAATAGGGAAGTATGTATATATAGACATGTATCTGAATATCATCAAAGAAAGAGACGTTGATATAACGATTTACATATAAACAAAAGCCCAGCTTAAGAGATCAACATTTCTCTCTCTCTCTCTCTCTCTCTCTCTCTCTCTCTCTCTCTCTCTCTCTCTCTCTCTCTCTCTCTCTCTCTCTCTCTCTCTCCACTCTCCCAAAACCCCCTCATTCTACTCCTCCTCTTGGCTCTCCCCTACCTTGCTACTCCCATCTTCGTGCTTCAGTTCGAGTTTTTCTTTCGGAAACCGGAATATTAAGCCCTCCATTGACCTTATCTCACTTGCCTCTTTCCAACACGAACCTGGACACAATGACACCCACCGTCCCACACCGTTTTCCAGGCCACACTGACAGTCATTTCTTCGAAGAACGTCCGTGTGAACTGAGCTAAATCTCCCCGAAAAAGATTCTTCACTTCGTTATGGCTTTAAACGTTGTCTGTTTCAAGGATGACATCAGATCACAACAATTGGAGGAAACTGTTCTTGTCAGCAGCTAGAGTGTGACTGTATATTCGGTTCCCATGACCAAGGATCAAGGATTTTTTGTTATTTCTGTACACTGGCCAGAGGGCGGGTGGGCATAAACTTTAATGCTCATATAAGAACATCACGCAAGGTGAACACAGATACACATTCTCAATCAAAGACAAGTATACAATTATAAACAAAAGGGATTATGAATGTAAAGATCCTTTATGGGGTCCAGAAATATAAAGAGTATGAATTCATTCTTATTCACCAAACAGGGAATGTTTATGTGAAGATTGCATAAAGGAATCACGAATATATATATATATATATATATATATATATATATATATATATATATATATATATATATATATATATATATATATATATATATAATGTCTTGAGTCCTTTTTCATCCTCATTCGTGCCAGGAGGTAGCACTGAAGCTTTGGAAGAAGGTGTGATGTGGGTTGAGAAACCTAACACGTCTATCGGAAACCTCCCATGAAAAGAGGTTGCTGAGTGTGTGTGTGTGTGTGTGTGAGAGAGAGAGAGAGAGAGAGAGAGAGAGAGAGAGAGAGAGACTCCTTCTCGTCCATCGAAGGGTGATCTGTGCCTACATTTGAAGCCACTTGATGTATGTCTGTGTACATTTGCTGTCTAGATACAATCTTGGGTCACGTGTGGACTCACAGTGATATGGTACAAAAGTACTGAAACGTCACAATGTATGTCAGAAAGACCTGGAGTGTGTAGCGAACTAATGAAAAGATCTACGAGTTCTTAAGCCTCAAGTAATATTCATAAATATAAGAACTTGTATTTTTTTTTATTTACTGTCTTAGTTTTCTTGTTTATTTGAATTACTCTGTTTACAATAACAAGGAAAGAAGCACCAGGGAGTGGAGAGGAGGTCGTTTTCATGGGGTGCTCAGTGGAGCCATTCCACGCGGACGATCCGAGCGTTAGGTCACCAGTGGTAGCGATGATGGCTGAGGTAACGGAACCACATAAGACCTGCCTAAAAGAAAGGTCTTTTAATGATAATAATCTCCGATGCCCAGCTGGTGACTTGTGGGTGTGAGACGCTGGCGTAAATGTACCCTGTGATCCTACACACACACACGCGCGAGCGCGAACCAAGTGAGCCAAATGATTCGTGGGCGATTCGAATTAAGCAACTTAAATAGTGGGTGTGAGCAACGTGAACGAGGTTTTTAGACTTGAAGGAATCACATCGACTTAAAACAGTTCGAACGGGAGAGAGTGAAGCCACATACGAACCGAATAAACCCCAAACTGAACCTGATAAAGCAAATGAACCGAGCGTACCGAATGAACCCAGCGAACTATCGGCGTCCGGTTATCAAGAAGAAAAGTAAATGTTCGACCCGTTCACCAAGGTGATCTGCCGGGCGCCTTTACAGCACCTGACACATTACTGTCTCGCTAATATACCAGTGGGAGTATTCCACCCCCACGAGTATGGCCTTCCGGTAATGTGCTGATGAGGTGCGTGTTTACATGTGGTGAACCTTACTGTTGTGGAGGGGAAGGTACAGTATGATGCCACTACAAATGATCAAGACAGAAGTTAACATTATCAACCACATCACCAGCCATCACCTACCACACCAGAGATCCCCACCATCATCCCGTCACCATCCCCACCATCATCCCGTCACCACCCTCACCATCACCCCGTCACCACCCTCACCATCACCCCGTCACCACCCTCACCATCACCCCGTCACCACCCTCACCATCACCCCGTCACCACCCTCACCATCAACAGCACACCACCTTCACCATCAACAGCACGCCACTCTCACCATCAACAACACGACCACTATCTCCAACAAAATTTAATGTATAACCTCAACAAAAACAAAAATAACATTCCATAAATAACAACATCCACAGCAGCAACAACAACAACAACAACAACCCTCTTGCATCAACAAAAAAACATTTCATGAACAAAAGTATCACTCCAAAATGAAGAACAAAAGCAACAACTACAAATACAACCCTTCACCAACAAGGACAGCACATACAGGAAGCACAGCAACACAAAGAACAATCTACAACAATAATAACAATATAGCCTTATAGTAACAAGAGCAACCCTCTAGCAACAAGAACAACTCTCCAACAACAAATAGAGCAACACTCAGCTGCTGCATGAAGAACTCCTTAATAACAGCAACATTATCAGAGAATATGAACATCTCTCCCTTAACATGAACAAACGCCTGACCAAAAACATAACCCTACAACAACAAGAAGAACGCTCCAACAACAATCCTAGCTCACTAGCAAGAACAACGCTCCAACAACAGTCACAACTCTTTAACAACAAGAACAATGCTCCACCAACAATTACAGCTTTATAACAGCAAGAACAACGCCCCAACAACAGTCAGACCTCTCCAGCAGCAAGTAAAATGCTTCAGCAATAATCGTAGTCTCCAACAAGAAGAACAACGCTTCAAAAAAAAAATGACCCTCCAAAAGCAAGGACAACACTCCAACAATAAACATAGTCATCTAACAACAAGAATAACGTTCCTACAACACACATAGCCCTCCAACAAAGAGAGAAACACTCCAACAAAGATCATGACTCTCCACCAACAAGGACAACACTCAAGCAACAATCAAAACCCTCCCATAATAAGGACAGCCCTTCATCAGCAAGAAAACACTCCAACAACAATCATGTCCCTCCAACAACAAGAGCAAATCTCAGGCAACAACCAAAATCCTCCAACAATAACACTCCAGCTGCTAGAACAGCACTCCATCAATAGTTAAAGCTCTTCTACAACAAGAACAACACAAGAAACAATAAGAACAACACTCCAACGATAAGAACAGCACTCCAACAACTACAACAGCACTCCAACAACTACAACAGCACTCCAACAACTACAACAGCACTCCAACAAC
>NC_092287.1:27681337-27706337 GCF_036320965.1 Panulirus ornatus | reverse complement strand
CATGCCTGGGGAGTGTAGTTTCACATGGGTGTATGTCTGGAGCGGTAGAATTCAAGACTGGGAGGGCGATTTTTCGTGCATGTCGAGGTATTCCTGTGTGTGTGTGTGTGTGTGTGTGTGTGTGTGTGTGTGTGTGTGTTTCGTCAATGTCACATTTGTTAAGGGAAGGTTGGGGGGAGGGGGGGGGAATCTGTGTGTACAAATTGCTGAAGTGTGGAGCAAGAGTAATTTTTTTTTTCCACCTGGGGGCTGATAGTTGGTTATCATGTGGTTTGGGTGGAGGAGGTCAAGGGCTGTTGTGAAGAATTAGACGTCGAGTATATTGAAGTGAGATAGTACTGAAACATTTTGTTTCATTGTGCAAGTGTTGAGTGTCTGTGGTTGCATGGGAGCCAGTTATTGTTCTGTAAGCCTTGTTTTGTTTGGTTTTCAGTTTTGTTATATTTATTCATGACAGCGGATGACCAGACGGGAGAGGCCGTAGTCTAGGATGGAGCGGATGAACTGTGTTGTAATGTTGCATATTGATGTTGCACAGTTAGTGTCAGGGTGTTGAGATGTAATTGCAATGTCATATGAGGACTATGACAGCGTCGTTTGCGGGTGGTGATAGGAGTTCATGCATCTAGGAAGAGACTGAAGTGGGTAGGAGAGAGAACTGCCTCTTAGGGAACTCCACTGTAGAGTCTGAGGTTTTTGAAGGTAAAATATTTGTAAGTTGCTCGAGCTTGTCGACCCCCTTTGAAACTGGCTAGCTACTTTCTGTCACTGTTGTGGAGGATGGGTCGAGTATCTTTTGTGTGCGGATGTGTGGAGGAACAGTGTCAAATGTTTTTCTTGATACCTCGTGCCTATAGTACGGTGCCAGAGGTGCGCTGTGGTTGTTTGAAGACACTCACAATGTATTGTGTTGGGCGTCCGGGACCCAAGTGTCCTGGACCATAATGGAAATCGTGAAACCATTAAGTCGCTTGACGATAGAGATGTTTTAAATGATCATCTGCTTCACAAACCATGAGCTTCATGATTAAACAATGTGATTCTTCAATTATTATTGATTATCGTCTTTATCATATATCGTGCCACTACTTCATCCACATTTTCTTTGAGTATTCTTTCATCTTTCTCTATCTATCATTGATATCCATCATTTACTTATTCTAATGTGCTTCTGTCACATTATAGGTACAAGACAATCTCACAGAGGAATAAGGGAAGAGAACTGTGATATCTGTGCCACATTACTGGCTATCTGCAGCACTTTGCCTTACGGACATACCTACGTATTTTTCATTTCTTTATTTTGACCTTTTCTTTTTTTTTCTTTTTTTTGTCAGTACTATTTATATTTCCTATTTTTGGTAAAAATGCGATTGTCCAAAACAATCTTGGACAATCGCATGTTTACCAAATGGCGTCCTAGGTAAGTCTCTTCGTTGTATATCAATTGACTGTTATATTTCTCTCCTGTGTCTCCCCGGATGATGTGATTATTACACGAAAGTGCACTTGGGAACTTATCGTGTTTCATTTTCCCCGTGGACTCATAGGAATATACTTGATCAAGCGTAAAATTGTGATCCTTTCCTATATATATATATATATATATATATATATATATATATATATATATATATATATATATATATATATATATATGTAATCGTCATTGGACGGAAATGAGTACTGTTTCACACCGAGGAAATTCTCGTTCCACAGGAGCTCATAACTTGCCTGTTTCTTATTGTATCGCAGACCTGAAGGAGCCTGGCAAAAGTGGTCCGATGGCTGTATGTCCTGTTTGTTAATTTGTTAATTATAATGATATGTACTTTAAGGTCATGTCGCATCTAGTTTTGAGATATGACTAGTTTTCAATTACAGTTATGATGTATTGGTGGGTTTTGACTTTAGAAACCAAATAACTTTTCTTATATAGTTATTATTTACTTCTATCTCCTTCGCAAAGTTTGTTTATGCTTTAGAAAAGGATTAATTTTCATGGGGTAACTGATGAGTTTACTTTTTCCTCTAAGTTGGAACTGTCTATGAGGGTTACCCGTGACGAGCCGAACCATTTGAAAAGCCAAACCCAACTATCTCTTACACAACACTGTCAATGGAGAAACACGTTTCGCTAAAGCTCCCTTCACCGCTAACACAGGGAATCGATCTCTCCTTCTTCTTCCTCTCCTCCCAGCCAGACCACGGGAAACCGGGGAGCTATATACCAGCCCTCTCAGAAGGGCGCTTCTCCAAAATGCTGTGCTTGTTTTCATTTCCCGTGGGAAAAAGAAAAGGTGTTGGAAAAGACGAAGTCTTTGCAGTGGGAATTTCATCGCGTCTGATCCTTTGTTTATTCACTAGCACACACCCCAGCGCGCCCCCGGGGTTTCACCACCCTCTTTCAAAGGTATCCGACGATCTTCATTCTTTTAGGAAGGCTTGTTAGATGTCGGTATCAACGCTCTCCCGCTAAGATATTGCGAGAACAATCGATCTTTCATTTTCTCTTTTGGGATTTATTCGTCTCCTTCTGGACCATGGATTTCGGCACAGTGGTCGTTGGACGGAGGAATGAGATATCTTCACTGGGTGTTAACTATGGAGATTTAAGTCTTGTGGTGAACGTGTTGATGAAGCGAACTGATGCTCGACTCTTGTGTCAGACCTTCTGGTGGTGTGACTCTCAGTCACAGATGTATTACTTGTTGTATTGCTTGATTTATTGCTTCTCAAGACAAAAACCTAAGCCATATCTCGCATGAATTTCCTGTCATACGTCTATACTTTACTGTAACAACAAATCTATTAAGAATAAGGATCGGTTCTTGCAAGGAAGGCGATATAATACCCTGTGGCTTGAGCTCAACTCTGACATTTTACAACATATGGAAGAATTAAATTCTTAACGCGTTGCTAAGACATAATGGTGTTGGGGACATAATGGTGTTGGGGACATAATGCTGTTGGCACATAATGGTGTTGGGAAATAATGAGATGCCAAAGACTAGGGTCGAACTCCCCGGCGTCGTATGTGCGGCCGCTTCAGTGTTTTCCTTTTTCTGCTGTGAATCCATGACACAACATTCGTACCGTGTGTGTGTGTGTGTGTGTGTGTGTGTGGGGGGTGTAGGGAGACGACAAGACAAAGTTCCCAGTGGTGTGGTGAGGGATGCCACATCATCTTTTCCAGTGGTGTGGGTTGCTATGTCACCTGTAACTGTGGTGTGGGATGTTACGTTATTTGTCTGTTCCAGTGGCGTGGATTGACGCGTCATCTGTCCCAGAGGTTTGGTTTGTCACGTCATCTGTCCCAGTGGTTTAGTTTGTCGTCATCTGTCTCAGTGGTGTGGATTGCCACGTCATCTGTTGCAGTGGTGTGTTGCAGGTTAACGCATCCTCTGTCATCAGACCCAGTGGTGTTGTGTGAGAGAACAAGTCATGTGTCCCAGTGGTGTAGTGTGGGATAGGACGCCATGTGTCCCAGTGGTGTATTGTGGAATAACACGTCATCTGCTTTAGTGATGTGGGTTGAAACGTCAGCCGTTCCACTGATGTGTGTCCTCATGTCGTCCTTCTGTATAATTTTTCCAGTGGCGTGAATGTGTGACACCACAAGGCATTTCCATCGGTGTTGATCTACGACACTGTAAGTTCTCTCCAGTGGTGTTAACCTACGACACATGTTTTGTCTGGTGGTGTGAACCTGCGACACTCCAAATTTCTCTTCAGTGGTGTGAACCTGTAACACTGCCAACCCTCTCCAGTGTTGAAGTCTTACGGTATATCACCTCCTCCAGTGGTGTTACACTATATGTCTGCATTTTAGTCAGTTGGTGGTTATGTAACATCGACTTGATTATGATAACCACTCAATAAAACTCGTCAAATTTAGGAAAAGAACAAAATCCAAAAAATCAATATAAACTGTAGAGAAGGTATGAAAGACGAATGTATGAATGATGAATATATGAAAGATGATTATATGAATGATGAATATATGAATGATGAATATATGAAAGATGATTATATGAAAGATGAATATATGAATGATGAATATATGAAAGATGATTATATGAATGATGAATATATGAAAGATGATTATATGAAAGATGAATATATGAAAGATGAATATATGAAAGATGATTATATGAAAGATGAATATATGAAAGATTAATATATGAATGATGAATATATGAAAGATGATTATATGAATGATGAATATATGAAAGATGAATATATGAATGATGAATATATGAATGATGAATATATGAAAGATGAATATATGAATGATGAATATATGAATGATGAATATATGAAAGATGAATATATTAAAGCTGACTATATGAATTTAAGGAAATTGTGTGAGTAATTCAGTGAA
The DNA here is from genome assembly GCF_036320965.1 of Panulirus ornatus. NCBI lineage: Eukaryota > Metazoa > Arthropoda > Malacostraca > Decapoda > Palinuridae > Panulirus > Panulirus ornatus. The sequence goes on along the minus strand of NC_092287.1, from coordinate 27,701,953 downwards.
GTTGCAGATATCGCCAGAATGCATTCCTCCCGCCCACTGTTTCGTCTGGCTGGGACGACTCTTTCCCGCCCGCTGAGGCCGTGACCTCTCGCTTGACCCCTGATGAGTGAGGTCAGCCACACTCGGCGGGGGTCATGCCGGACAGAGAAGCGGTAGCTGACACGGCACGTGCCCAAACACCTTCATCTTCAACTCTTTTTTTTTTCTTTTTCTTTTTTATTTTTAGATATGCGTCCCATAAGGCTCTATTTCCCCACATACCAACCCATGTCATAGGTCTTATTATCAGCCGTCGTGTGGAAGAGTTATAGACTCTCTCTCTCTCTCTCTCTCTCTCTCTCTCTCTCTCTCTCTCTCTCTCTCTCTCTCTCTCTCTCTCTCTCTCTCTCTCTCTCTCTCTCTCTCTCTCTCTCTCTCTCTTCATTCTTTGAGGAAAAAAGATTTCCATCAGACACACACACACACACACACACACACACACACACACACACACACACACACACCTCCAACAATGAGCTGAAAGAGAAAAGGGAAAGTTGGTCGACATTATTGGACGACAAGTGAGTTAGATACGTGTCATCCTATCAACATGCAAATGACAGCATTTAGACCAGCTTCCCAGAAGCAGATGACATGCGGGTAATTACTTACGAAAATACGTTTAATCACCTAATTTCAATGAATGGTCTCGTTTGACACGGTTACCTTTCTTATGACAAACCAGTTTTCAGGATGGGATCATTCTATGCAGATCAGGAGAAATAGATAGATAGATAGATAGATATGAAATAATCTTAGATAGGAGACGCGATTTGCACAGTAGATCACTTGTCGACAAAGGCGTTGTATGATTATATGACAGTTTTACGTATATTATGCATGCTTGAAATATTATATAAACCTTTTCTGGTTTTCCAAAAGGATTTTCCATATATATGTATATATATATATATATATATATATATATATATATATATATATATATATATATATATATATATATATATATATACAAACACGTATTCGCCATTTCCTGTGTTGGCGAGGTAGCCTCCAGAACAGAGGACTGTGCCTTAGAGGAAAGAGACCCTCACTTGGCCCATTTCTTTGTTCCTTGTTCCTTACTAACCCCTGACTTTACTCCCAAGACATTTCCAAACCACTCTTCCCCTTTATCCTTGAGCTTCGTTTCACTCAGAGCCAAAACATCCAGGTTCCTTTCCTCAAACATAGTACCTATCTCTCCTTTTTTCTCATCTTGGTTACATCCACACACATTTAGACACCCCAATCTGAGCCTTCGAGGAGGATGAGCACTTCCCGCGTGACTCCTCCTTCTGTTTCCCCTTTTAGAAAGTTAAAATACAAGGAGGAGAGGGTTTCTAGCCCTCCGCTCCCGTCCCCTTTAGTCGGCTTTTACAACACGTGAGGAATGCGTGGGAAGTATTCTTTCTCCCCTATCCCCAGGGATATATATATATATATATATATATATATATATATATATATATATATATATATATTAAATGATGATCGAATTCATCTTTGAATTGGATGACTTACGTTTGTCCTGTTAAAGAACTATTTTCATTTTTATATTCATTTTCTTGTGTGTGTGTGTGTGTGTGTGTGTGTGTGTGTGTGTGTGTGTGTGTGTGTGTGTTGACATCATGCTTGGTGTAAGCATCCACAAACAGTGCTCCCGCTGGCGGCTCTTGTTTACTATTGATGGGATGTGTATTGATGACGACGGAAAGGAGAGATATTTAAAGAAGGGCAGACAAGCAGACAGAAGAATATATACAGCGAAGTAAAGAGACAGTAAGACAATTCCCCGTCTACAACGACACAGGAGCACGAGTGATCGTACACAGAGGCAGCTTGTGTGAGCAACGCCCACACCCGCAAACAGTCAACCAAAGCCGATCCTGCCACACTCTTCATCCCTCACCCTCCCTGACAGCCGAGCAGTCAAGGATGGTTCCTGACCTCCACCTTACCATCCCTGGGTATTAATGAGGCTGGGCACCGAGGTCAAGACCCCACGCTGACACCCTGACCCCAAAGGCTTGTATTAGTGATGGGGCACGCGTCTTGATGACCCGCACGGGTCACCGGGAACGCCACAGCAGGTGTGGTGAAGGTTCTTATCGAAGAAGAGGATCTGGATAGTGAAGTGAAGACGTCCCTAGTCTGTGTGAGTTGGTCAGGGGTCGTCAAGACGGCTCAAGTCTTTATTCTTTTACTATGTTGTGTGTGTTTGTGTGTGTGTGTGTGTGTGTGTGTGTGTGTGTGTGTGTGTGTGTGTGTGTGTGTGTTTGTGTGTGTGATTACCATTTGTGTGTTGTTGGGAGAGAGTTTTACTCACGTGTTGCTCTGTCTCTTCACGTTGAGTGTATGTACCGTATCTTTACTCTTATGTTTATACACACACACACACACACACACACACACACACACACACACACACACACACACACACACACACCAGCTTAAGCCAACTAACTATTTCCATCAACCAGCCCTAAGAAAGGTGAACACCTGAGTTGGGTGTGGGCCGACTGCCGCGCCCAGGATTCGAACCCATGCCAGTCTAAACCTGGGAGGGTCCGTGCTGTTGACTCCAGCAGATAACCTCGTCATAGACCATCAGGTCTTCTGTTGTCTGTCTTTCTCATGTACTCCTACATAATATGAATAGTGAGAAACCGTAAAATGAGAGAGGGAAATGAAAAAAAAATGTAACAAGAAGGGCAGAGAAATATAAGGGAAACTGAGAGAAGAAAATAAAAGAAGAAGAAGAAGAAGAAGGAAGAGGAAAGCAAAAGACGTTGCTGTCGACAAAGAACTTAGAAAAATAAGCATGAAGAACAGTAATGAAGAATACAAAAAGAAATAAAAGGAAGAAAGAATAATGAACAAGAAGAGAAGGGAGAGGGATAAAAGAACGAGAAAGATTATGGAACAGATGGAAAATAATGAAATGTTCGTGTGTTCCAGTGTTCACAATGCTGAACGTTCTGTTCAGCAGACATGCATATTATCGCACCTTAAACCTCTTGCTATCTATCAACCTTGGGCAAACACTATTTCGTAGTCGTCTCTTATGCTTGTTTTAATTGTAAGATAGATTAGGGATTAACATATGGTCATAAAATGATATAGCAGACTCTATAACATATGGTCATGAAATGATATAGCAGACCCTATAACATATGGTCATAAAATGATATAGCAGACTATATGACTGTGTTTTAATAACACATTTTTGTTATGGTCAATAACAAGATTTACGATATCTTTATTCTGGTATAAGTTTAAATTACATCTAACGTTGTTGTTGCAGTATTGCTCGGATGTCACCTTCTGATTCCCACGACTGTTCTAACTAAACATCACGAACAAGTTCCAGATCTCTGTATGTGACAATCCCCAGTTCTTCATAACGACGGAACAGTGGGAAAGCCGCTCTGTTTCCGAGAGAAACTAGACTTTTCTAACTTGCTGTCAGACATCGTGGTCGAACTCACCAGCACAGCTAAATACATTTACGGACTCGGGCTGGGTCGTCCTGACTCATTTGGGAGAACATTCATCATGATCAACATGCAAGATGGGGATCAGCAGCAGCGTTCGTTCTCTTCCACCATGGTGATAGTGTATCCACAGTGTCAACACCCCCACTCTCTCTCTCTCTCTCTCTCTCTCTCTCTCTCTCTCTCTCTCTCTCTCTCTCTCTCTAAGTACTTAAAGGATTCCAGAACGTCGTTATTGAAAGTTTCTTCACATTAGCGCCAGCATTACTGACGAGAGGAAATAGACCAAAACTTAAGAGGTCAACGAGTTAATTTGGACTGAACGAAAATTTCCTTATTGATGAGTGGAATAAGTTCACGTAATGGTACAGTCTACTGCCCTCCCGTTTGCATAACCTGTCCCTCACGCACGCTACATCATCAGAAGTTAAAAACAAGCATTCATGAGTATTTAGATAATCCACTGTAAGAAAAGCCAATCTTCTGTAAAAGTATAAAGGATGAGTTAAGATTGATGGAATCTTTATGAAGTTCGTAAACACGAAGAGAGTTAGTCTGTTGTACATGTTAAGGAATTGAACTACAAACGCCAACATTCGCAAGATTATTGTGTCTCCCTCTGCACTGTCCTCACTAGCAAGATCACTACATCCTTCGTAAACCAAGGTTCACTTCATTTTCGACGATCGCATCCTCACATCACCTTTGACAAATGGATCTTCACTACCCCGTCGACACCACTCGCCTCTGACCTGACCTCGCAAGTTTAGGGTGATAATTGGTGAAAAGAAAAATATGAGTAAAGATAAAAAGAAACTGTACCAGAAGAAGACATTAGCCCCTCCTGTACATGGAGACACGACGAAGACGAGGATTTTGTAACATGAATCATTGGAATGATAACAAAATGTTTTGGACATTGATCACGACTCAGTTTCATCATCTTGGATCAGGGAGCTCTCCGCCTCTCTCTCTCAGAGGTCAGCATGACAAGAACAACAACAACAGCCTTTCAGAAGTACGAGCAGCAGCAGCAGCAGCAGCAGCAGCAGCAGCACACCTCACCATCATCATGTCTACACTAACATCAACAACCTGACCAATTATGGTTAATGACACCCTCTTGGGTCGACTCGCCTGAAGTCTTACCCTGGAAGATTAGACTTGTGTCGAGAACTGGATGTTTTAAATCTTAAGTATGACCGTCAGGTCACGATGGAGTTCAGTCTTAGGTCACATACTAGACTTATGTTAAGAGATGAATGTTTTAAGTCTTAAGTGTGACTCTCAACTCACGAGGTATTTCACCTTTAGATCACATGCTAGAATCAGCTGGAAATTTAGATGTTAGAAGTCTTATTCAGAAAAAATATTGATAAGTTCAGGAGCTGGACGTGTCATCTTATATAACGGACACACTTGACACAAGAATTAGTTTCACGTCTCACTTTGAATAAAAGAAATAAAGAGTTTGCTCTAATATCTGGACCTCAGAACGTGTCTTTTACTCAAGGTAGAAATGCCAGACTTTGGTCAAAATAAGTTGATTTGAATTTAAACCTTAGCCATAAAATGTTTAATGTTACCCTAGAACGATACGGAGAGCCTAATGCCCTTCTCAAGGTCACCTTACTAAGATATATATATATATATATATATATATATATATATATATATATATATATATATATATATATATATATATATATATATATATATATTGTGTGTGTGTGTGTGTGTGTGGAACCTTCACTTCACCGCGTGAAGAGGTATATGCACAATCTCCTAGTCTAAGTCGAGTACCTATTTCATCGACCCTGGAAGGAGGATGAACAGCTGGGTTAACTGTGGACCGACAGCCGGGACCAAGATTCAGACTTTAGGTCATGGTTCAAGTAGCCCAAGTGTAACAAAACTTATCCAAGGTTCTTCGTATTTTGTAAACACAAGATCGAAATCTAAAGATCAAAATGTGATCTTCTCTGACGTGCTCGTCGGGTCAAAGATTTTCGTCTATGTAAGAAGATGAGTCAGCATTCCAAAAGTCTGATCTCTGTACATCAGACTTGTGATAAAAGTCTTGTAAAAAGAAAATTTAAATACGTAAAAGTAGATTGAGTATTAGCCTTCCTTTAGACATTTAAAGCACCAGGGTCAGGTCACGAGTTGCTCATGTAATATCTTAAATAATAGACTACGGTCAAGACTTCTTAACATTCCAGGCTGCGTCAGGCATATGTACAGTTACCTGCTGGCCCCTCTACCCCATCAAACACCCGCACACACACACACACACACACACACACACACACACACACACACAAACCAATGCAACTTCAAGAATGTCTCCGTTGCATTAAAACTTTCTCAAGACATTCTTGCACCTTCTTACACTTTCTAAGGCGAAGCCACCGTCTTTGCAAGGCAATGAGGAAGGTAGACTTGCCCTGAATTATTATAGTTTTATATTTTAATTACTCAGCTCGGCTAGTGTGTTTAGCTGGCAGGTCCCCTCCCTCTCGTCAGGGGTTGGGGATCGTGCTGGGCGTGGCTGGTGCTGATGCCGGCTGGAAACGCACCGTAATCTTCGCCGCGGACAGAGCCAAATAGCTTAAGTCAGTCACATCCGAAAACCGTCGTTTAAAACGCATCTTTGATGTCCCTTGAGTATATTCTTACGTGAATATTCTGGTGACGTAAGGTTAAAGTATAAGAATATATACATTCTTAAAGCATACGCGTCTCCCTAGCGGCGCCCTCTACGGAGATGAGAGTAGAGCTAATTAAAATGTATTGCAGGTAGCCGGTGCGTGCTGGGGCTAGTGGTTTGGCGTGGTCGCGCGTGGTGGCCGGCGGCGGCCTGGCCAAAGCCACCCCTCCTTGTCCATCATCTGTACACACATTTGCATAATACCTGCCACGTCCACGGCTCCTCCTCCCGGTGGGCACGACCTCCCCACCCGCCTCCCTCCCTCCCTCCCTCCCTCCTGGAGGAGGACCATCACCACCAGCAGGAGCGGGAGCCTCATCTGGTCAGGGGCGACAGACAACCTACATTTAAAAAAAGAATTCCTTTTCAGTTAGGCAGTGTTATGAGAGGGTGGTCCAGCCCCAGCCTTGTAAGGCTTCCTGGGGGAAGCTGCAGGAGGTATTTATACAGTGTGTGTGTGTGTATGTGTGCGTGTGTGTTAGGTGTACAAGGTTGTATGTATGTATACATTAGTATACACTCTGTTCGTTTAGAAAGCACAGATGAAGTACTACATTTACATGACCTCTTCACACTAAGAATATCAACACTCTCAACTGCACGAATACTGTCTCACTTTTTCTAATGAAGAAAGACGTGAATATAAGAGTAATGGATGAATTCCACTGTGTGTCCAAGTAATCAGTCAAATATTTGAAATGGGCGGCAGACTCTCCACTAAATGTGTATGCATCGTTGGATTCTGTGGCTGTTAAGTACTCACTGGTCACTACGCTGGACATCGTAAAAAAACACCACAATACGTCATGACAAAAACTTAAAAGAAGAAAACAGTAAGACATGAAAATATCTGCACTGAAATTCTTAAAACGTTTGTAATACACACTTAACAAAGGTAGAAAGACATGATGTCAATGTTGATGTTTGGAAGTATGAGAACAAAGACTAGAGGTGGTAATGATGACACCTGGTGATGAGAGAGAGAGAGAGAGAGAGAGAGAGAGAGAGAGAGGAGGGTGGAGGGGGAGTGAAGTATCTGTTATTTCCCTAACGTAAAAGTCACGCCATTATAGCATTATGTTATTCTGTTACTCAAGTTGTCTTTTGGACTTTTGTGTGTGAGTCATTTCACAACATATTTTTCTCTGTTTCTTCCTCTTTATCTGTCTGTTTGTGACCTGTCAGTCTGACCGTCTGTTGACTGTCTCATTCTGAACGCCATTTTCCTCTCAAACTTGGAAGCCTGATACATAAGCTTAAGCAAACACGTACTAGTACTTCCCTCCACACAAATCTCTGACCATCATCCTCCAGTCACTTTGTCTCGAGAATTTGGACTCTGTAACCGAATTTACTGTTTACCTTTAGTTAGTTCAACAAATGTTCAAAAATGTGATGAACTGGCACTCACACACACACACACACACACACACACACCCAAGCGTCATCCGAACTCATTGGTATGTATATGACAATTCATAGCATGAACTTCGTGCCAAGACTGGATTCTGCATTTGAGTTCGGATTTTTGAGACGTATCATATATATATATATATATATATATATATATATATATATATATATATATATATATATATATATATATATATATATATATATATATCGCCTCTCAGCAGGTCAACAGACAGTAGCCCAAAACTCATATGCCATCCCGTTACGTACAGCAACAGATTCTAACGGAAAATTACGTACCTCGTTAATGAAAGAACCTGGGTTCGAGTCCTGAGGACACTGGGCGGGCACATTTAAGACACCAGAGTTACATTTACCTAAATGTTTAGGAGCGTCCGCCATAGTAATTACCCTCTCGTCCGCTGCGCCACATAAGGTGGGAAAGTTGAAGGCGAAGTTGACTTTTGGTATTAAAGTGGAATATACCAATGATGATAAATACTGAAGTCCCCAGCTGTTGTTCACGTCCTAAACTTAAGTGTTGATCTCTCTCTCTCTCTCTCTCTCTCTCTCTCTCTCTCTCTCTCTCTCTCTCTCTCTCTCTCTCTCTCTCTCTCTCTCTCTCTCTCTCCGTGACCCTATATATACCTGCGGTGAGCGTTACGCGCTAGCCTTGCTTTCAGCCAAAATCTCGTTATAAGTGCTCGTATGTAAGTACTCTGACTGATTAGAACATAGTGTGTTTGAAGGTGTCAGTGTGAACGATACTGAACAGTCATTTATTCTTCTGATACATTTTGGAAATGATTGAGCAAGTAGGGAGATCTGTCTAGCAGGGACACCTATTGTTTAGCAGGAGGATCTCCTATCTAGCGGGGGGACCTCTTATGTAGCAGCTGGTCTTCCTATGTAGCGTCAAGCAATAAGCTTGTTTAAAAAAGATCGTCAGGAAGCAGTGCAGTACAAGAGTGAATGGAATGAACTTAACGAGGGTTTGGTGAATGCGGACAGCATACAGTAGTGTAAGAGGTTGTTCGATAGTTAACGATGTTCAAGAGATGGAGGCCCTATGTACGACTCTCTATCTCCCCGTACAGACCAGATCGGTCATCACTACAGATACACATAAGTAGAGATAAGGCAGGTGTGAGTATTCCCCTCACCTGCGGCCGTAACACATTCATGACAATGGAAAATCAACAAAGGGCAGAGGCAGGCGGGCTGTCGAGGCCAGCGGCGGGCTGCTGGGGGCAGAGGCTGTTAGGGCTCGGTAGCCAAGTCACGTAACAGGTGATCGTCGTTTAGTGACTATCGCTAGCCTCCCTAAACCCCTCAGCACGACTACCCGCTCATACGACCACGCTTATATGGTAAGGTGTTGCTGACGACTGCGACGAACACTGGCCAGAGGGACGAATAGATAGCCTCGCTTCTCGTCCTTCCTCCTTCTTCTTCCTCAGCCTCACCCCCCACCTCACCCTTCTTCATCCCCAGCCTCACCCCCCACCTCACCCTTCTTCATCCCCAGCCTCACCCCCCACCTCACCCTTCTTCTTCCCCAGCCTCACCCCCCACCTCACCCTTCTTCATCCCCAGCGTCACCCCCTCACCCCAACCCCACACCCCCAAAAGAGGAGAGGTAACACGGGAGCAGCACCGGCCACTCAGCACGGCGAGGTACACGACACAACACAGTTTGTGTTGATGAACGAGCCTAAATGATGGCTGGAAGGAAGGGCCGCTGCAGGTACACCAGCAGCAGCTGCAGTGAGAACAACGAACAAATGGTAGACACACGCTTGTGATAACAACAACAACAACAACAACAGTATGAGTTGGAATCATTGATAACAAGCAGCACATCTACCTTCACTGTGATGATGATGATGGTGATGATGATGATGATGATGATGATGATGATGATGATGGTGATGATGATGATGATGATGGTGATGATGATGATGATGGTGATGATGATGATGATGATGATGATGATGATGGTGATGATGATGATGATGATGGTGATGATGATGATGATGATGATGATGATGATGGATGATGATGATGATGGTGATGATGATGATGATGGTGATGATGATGATGATGATGATGATGGTGATGATGATGATGATGATGGTGATGATGATGATGATGATGATGATGATGATGAAAAGCACTAGCAGCATCAAGACTACACCAGCACCAAATGTGAACCACAATTAAGTAAAAGCTACTCTTGCTCCAACTACACCACCACCACCACCAACAACAACAAGAACAAGAACAACAACAACATGAACAACAACAACATGAACAACAACAAAAGGAACAAGAGCAATAAGTAACAACAGCAGAGCCAAACTCACATGATCACAACAGCAACATCACAAATATCGTTGTTGCAACACCACCTTAGTTCTATGATCAGTCACAGGTCTCGGTCGTTGACAAATGTGTCTTTCTCCTCCTACGACGTTAATCTATGAGGTGCTCTTCCCTTCCACTATCGCAAACGGCCCCGTTAGCACCCAATGGTCTGCTGTTGTCTGAATTCAATTGTAATTCCTCATACATTTCCTTATGTCTTCTCCACACTCTTCATCACCTTTCCTCCTACCTACCTTTCTCTCATAGTCTCTTATTTTCAAGTTCCGTCATTTCACTTCTTAATCATCCATTTTCTCCACATAGCATTTGCTTTTAGTTGACGATGATTATAAAGTATCGTAATAGTTGGAAATAGTCCATCAGGCAGAAATGTCTTACAATATAGATGTAACAGAGGGAAATATAGCCTTTTACGCATAGCCTGGAAATAGATCACTGTCCTGATTACCCGAGAAATAGTGGGAGAAATTCTTTATATCGCTGATCGTCAGAGATTCGTTCTTGTTCTGGTTAGTCATAACTGAACATTATCATTATCGCTACCAATAGAACCAGACGATTTCCAATGGGTAACAGTCTACAGCTCAGGAAACATGCACGATTGTTGCTGTCACATATTTATCACTTGCCACAGCTGGATATTATTTCCAGGAAATAGTCTATCGTTGCGGAAGGCTGCTTTGAAAACCACCTGTGAATCGCCCTGGTCGCCACCACACCCACAAATTATGGCTTGGCTTTGGCCATGTATAGAGGCTAGATTATTCTCACCGCCAGGTATTTCACGGTCCCTTGCTGTGGCAAATGACGATACGACAGTTTCGTCACACAGACCACCGACGAACATGGACTATATACACAATGCAGTGACAGCCTGATCGGTATGGATATCATCTTGAACACCGGAAGGTGTCCAAGATATTTTTCATCTCGATTGGCAGTAATAACTTAAGGTCGACGGCCTCAATTGACCCTAAAGCTCAAATACCCGGCTAAATAACCATCCGAGTCACCCTTACAGTCCTCGTCTTGACTAGGGAGTGAGGTGTACAACCTTCATGCCATAGTGAAGCTAGAATAACCCGTGGGTTTGTCACAGTAAGCTACGGTGTGTTACCCGTGGCTGCTGTGCTGTGTCCTGGAGTGAGTTGGGTTTTTAGAATGAGATATGATGCTGCTGGGGTAAGCTGTGATGCTGCTAGGGCAAGCTGTGATGCTGCTAGGACAAGATGTGATGATGCTGGGGTGGGTGAGGTGTGATGCTGCTGGGGTAAGGTATAAAGTTGTTAGAGGAAGCTGTGGTGTTAGAGTAAGCTATGATATTCCTACATTTGGCTACAGCATTGATGGGTAATGTATGTTTGTTGCAATGGAACTTGTGGTGAGATTTAGTTTTAGTGCACTTGGCTTTAGTGTTGCTAGAGTAAGCGATGATATCTTTAGAGGAAGTTGTCATGTTAGAGTAAGCTATAATATTGTTAGACTTGGCTTTGGCATTGATGGAGCAAACTGTGATGTTTTAAGAGGAGTTTGTGACGCTAGAGGGAACTGCCATATTATGTAACCCAGATCTGTTGTTGCTGGAGTGGGCCACAGTCCTCCCAGAGTGATCTATTGTGCTACTAAAGTAAGATGTAACGTTCATGTGTTAACCTGCTCCGATACTGGACTAAGCTTTGGGGTAAGAGTAAGCAACAGTGTCAGAGTAAGTGTGATTTGGTGCTAAATAGCCCATGGATTGTACTGTCATCTATATAGTCATTTTCAGTGTTACGGGAGCTATTACGCAGAGTATTCTACAGTGATGTTAACTTCATGCTGCAGTGGAAATGAGCTATAGCGTTGTTATATAAAGTGGTGATGTCATTACCGTAAGCAGTGGTGTATTCAGTGGTGGCTGAGAATGTTACAGTAGGTGATGGGTAAACCATGATGATTTACAGTAAACTACATGATTTACAATGGAGTGGGGTAAGCCATAACATTACATAATGAACACATTTTTCTTATAACTGTACTGTAAATCTGACGAAAGCTGTACAAGTCCCACAAAGGAATCCTTATGGAGAACCCCGTCCACCTCTGTAAGAGCGAGCCTGGGTCCTGCAAAACCAGGTGAAAATCCTTCTCAGAATAAACGACATTGTAAAACAAAGACGATCGTCGCTTTCATCACAGAACCAGTCTTAAAATACCCACACAAAGACGAGAAAAGATGAGGTTTAATCCGATACAAGGACAGGTGGCATTTAATTCTTTGTTAATAGTCGTCCGAGATAAACCAAACCGCATTCAGTCCAAGAAAAAAGAATGCTTATGTTCATCTTGTTTGATTATTTGTCACTCTATACCTAAGGAAAGAAACGTGTTCCGTACGGTCATGAATTATGTTTTGAGAGAAGACATTACGAATGGACATGGAGCAACGTCGTCTGGTATAATTTGTTACTCTTTCAGTTCGACAATTTTCGACCTTAAATCAACGAAGGCTAAGGGACTGAACAGTTCAGACTCAGGTGTATTTGTACACCTGCACAATGAACACTTGTCTTCCCAACGTCAAAGCAAAAGCAGTTTGCCGTCTTCTCCCGCAGTTTATAGCTGGTGCCCTTCATTTACATCTTCTTCTTCGACTTTAATAACAACAAAAAGACTTGAGCACAAGAGCAGTGAACACTCAATTTCTTGCCTGTTTGTATACGGTAGCTGAATCATCAAGGGGGTTTGGTCTCAAATGATTACCTTAGATAAACTTACTAAACTCTTGGGTAATTTATCGGTAATGAAGCTTCAAAGGGTTTTATTCCTCGGGTAATTACGATGAAGTGTTTACGTCTAATGGTTTTTAGCGATGGGGAACTCAGAGCGACCGGTCGTCATTGTCGGCTGATGGCATCTTCAAGAGAGGATTGGTCACGCCGATGGATCCTGTGCGTGGCCTTCGCTAATTGATATAGACCGGCAGTGAGCCAGCCTTTCGTGAATTAGCAATGGATCACCGAGTACTTCATCAGCGTCTTTTCAAAAGCCTAGAAAAACTCCCATCCTTCCAGACACCATGAACTGGACGGATGGCTCTTGGCCTTCCAGGCTGATGGGCTTGTTCAATACATTCACACAGTCCCGGACGATCCAGCAACCAGATGGAACTGAGTATACAAGGTGGAATTTCTCGTTCTAATGGAACTCAATGGGTGTGAACCCCAGCTGCCCACAGTTTAGTATCACTGATGAAGAAAAACATTTACTCCGTCGGTAATAAAGAAATCATTAAAGTGAGGTTTCTTCAAAAAGAAATCGAAAGGAATCTTTGCCATAATTCAGCTCAGACTTACTAAATAGTAAATGTCTAATTTTTCAGCTTAGAATAACTGAATTGAGAACCTTCATCTTGCCAAGCGGGAGAAAATGAACTTGATTGATAATGAGGTGCTGAAAGGAACTGAACCCGGAAACCTGCGATTCTTTAACTTGGAGGAAACGTACGACTGAAATCTATAAGCAAAGTATCATATTCTGTCGCAATGAGGAAACACTGAATGTGGATTGATATATATATATATATATATATATATATATATATATATATATATATATATATATATATATATATATATATATATAGGGAGAGAGAGAAGAGAGAAAGTGCTTACTCACTCACGAGTACTTCGACGAGATCTTGCCACAAGGCAGAGCGAGCGTGTAGCGCTTACTACAGGAAAATCGAGGGTTACGAAGAACAATTTGAGTGAGTTACGTGTCGTGAAGTGTTATGTAGGAGAAGGAGAGATTGTATGTTTGTGGACTGAAAGCCAGCAGCCTGCCGTCTGCAGAAAGAAAAGACAGCTACATGGACCAAAGAAGTGACACTTGAGAGAGAGAGAGAGAGAGAGAGAGAGAGAGAGAGAGAGAGAGAGAGAGAGAGAGAGAGAGAGAGATATCAGAGGCATGGTTTACAGTTACAGTATATATATTAAGACGAGCAATCGGCAGAAATGTTACCATCTCCACGCAGCACGAAAGCGCAGTCATCATCACTGTTGACGCATTCGATGAATGATGACTTATACAGCTGCACAAAGCAATGCTTCTCTCTGAGAAAAACAAATGAAGAACGCAAAATGAAGATCTGATTACCACTATCCATAGCAGATATTTGATAGATACAGCAGTTAAACGATAGAAAGATAAAGGCACAAACAAGGACTACAGATATAACAACGTGGTGATTTAGTGGTACAGAAAGTTTGCGGTGGTGATTTTATGATTAGATGGACGACTCAGATGGGTAGAGAGGACCGTCTTTATAAGTCAGCAACACTATGACCAAACTTGTCGTGTGAGTTGAAAACTTTTCTGTGCACACATAGAGCGGTGGTGATGGCGGAATACTCTAGCTCGGAAAGATCATAGTTCACTCCGGAATGATCCAGCAAAATGTTCGTAAAGGTGGATTTCTGCCTGTCCCTCACTCTTATCCACATATTGGAATGGTAGTGCAGAAGACTAGGATGTTCTCTGTGGACAGTCAGGCTGAAGACACTCCAGGGTTTGGCCTTAAGAATCAAACAATCGACCAATTGTTATATGACCTTTGAAGATTAATGTTATACTGGAGATGCGAAATGAATTTCAGGATTATTTTTGTTATTAAGATCAGGCAAATGATAATATTGTGTTTGATAATGTGTTTATTGAGAAAGTAAAAGTTGCCTTTATTTACAGTGATTACTGCTGGTTCGATTGTTATTGTCTTAACTTCCTCAAACGCTTTCCAATGATTTGAATTTTTTAAGGTAAGTGTGTGTGTGTGTGTGTGTGTGTGTGTGTGTGTGTGTGTGTGTCGTTTACCGTGGCATTGCCAGGAACAGACGATGAAATGACCTCATTTGCTCGTATCCATTCTTTAGCGAGCTGTCATGTATCATGATATTGAAAATTCTCTCTCTCTCTCTCTCTCTCTCTCTCTCTCTCTCTCTCTCTCTCTCTCTCTCTCTCTCTCTCTCTCTCTCTCGTTGTCTTTTAATTCATTTCTTCTACCGCTCCTTTTTTTTTGTATCCGTTTTCTTTGTGTCTCAGAGATAGAGACGCGGGCCACTTTCATTTTATGTCTGCAAGAAACGAGAGGCGCTGGACATTCCTGGAGGTTACGAGGCATATCAGAAAGCTGGTTATGCCGGAGATATACCCAGATATACCACAGCTATGCCTCCAGCAGCCCAGTAAAGGAGGTGCATAAATGACTGTTTAAATTTTGACACGTCCTAGGCTCAGAAATGACAGACATCAGACACGCCTTACCCGGCCAGAGAATCAGTAGTCCGTTGTTTCCGAGTGAGAGATGATCACTGTACCTCACGCGGCCGCTCAGGGAGAAGATCCGGATAAAACGACGATCAAGAAAAAAGGAGAAACCTGTATGTGTGTGTGTGTGTGTGTGTGTGTGTTGTGTGTGTGTTGTACCGTAAGCGAAGGTGAAGATGTCTTTTAGCTCAGGTTTTGTTATGAGTGTTGCTGAAGAGTCATTTTCGTTTAGTTTAATTTGTCCCACGAGTGAAGGTGATGTCCCTGTACAGTCCGTCTGGTACACACAGGTGAGGGTGAGAGCTGCCTCTGTTTGAGGAACGTACGGTGGTTCATGTTCCTCCTGACCAAGGAACGTAAGGTGAGGGTTTGTAAGGATAGTGTGTAGCGGTGAGGTGGGCATGAATGATGAAAAGCATGATGCAGGTAGGGACTATATGCAAATCAAGAGAGAGAGAGAGAGAGAGAGAGAGAGAGAGAGAGAGAGAGAGAGAGAGAGAGAGAGAGAGAGAGAGAGAGAGAGAACGAATACATAAAGAGGGTCAACACAAAAACTTCTCTCACTTCTTTAAAGTAACTTTTCGTAAAGTTAATTTGTGATTTAAAATCTTTCGGGATGTGTTCTGTAGCTCAAAGCTGTCGGTCATGTAGCTTCTGCATGTGTTTAAGTGCAAGTTATCGCTAATATTTACTGGAATGTCCTTAAAGGCAATTATTTTGTATAGATAATTAGGGGAATAGACACCCTTGTGGTAATAGACAACCTTAAGGATAGTAGACGCTCCCCGGAAACATCAGATGGCCCTGGAGCCAAGAGACGCTACTGGAGATAAGAGACGCCCCTGGGGGCAAGAGACGCCTCTGGAAACAATAGACGCCTCTAGAGACAGGAGACGCCCCTGGAAACAAGAGACATCCTTGAGGACAATAGACAGCTGGCGACAATAGATGACCCCTGGAAACAGTAGACGAGCCTAAAGACAATAGATGACCCTGGAGACAAGAGACGCCCTTGGGGACAATAGAGACCCCTGGAAACAAGAAACGCCCCTGGAAACAATAGACGCCCCTGGAGATAACGAACATCCCCTTGAGACAAGAGACGCCACTGGAGACAGTAGACTCCCCTGGAGACTACAGACACCCCCTGGAGATAACAGACACTCCCTGGAGACAAGAGACGCCGCTGGAGACAGTAGACTCCCCTGGAGACTACAGACACCCCCTGGAGATAACAGACACTCCCTGGAGACAAGAGACGCCACTGGAAACAAGAGACATCCTTGAGGACAATAGACAGCTGGCGACAATAGATGACCCCTGGAAACAAGAGACATCCTTGAGGACAATAGACAGCTGGCGACAATAGATGACCCCTGGAAACAAGAGACATCCTTGAGGACAATAGACAGCTGGCGACAATAGATGACCCCTGGAAACAAGAGACATCCTTGAGGACAATAGACAGCTGGCGACAATAGATGACCCCTGGAAACAAGAGACATCCTTGAGGACAATAGACAGCTGGCGACAATAGATGACCCCTGGAAACAAGAAACGCCCCTGGAAACAAGAGACATCCTTGAGGACAATAGACAGCTGGCGACAATAGATGACCCCTGGAAACAAGAGACATCCTTGAGGACAATAGACAGCTGGCGACAATAGATGACCCCTGGAAACAAGAGACATCCTTGAGGACAATAGACAGCTGGCGACAATAGATGACCCCTGGAAACAAGAGACATCCTTGAGGACAATAGACAGCTGGCGACAATAGATGACCCCTGGAAACAAGAGACATCCTTGAGGACAATAGACAGCTGGCGACAATAGATGACCCCTGGAAACAAGAGACATCCTTGAGGACAATAGACAGCTGGCGACAATAGATGACCCCTGGAAACAAGAGACATCCTTGAGGACAATAGACAGCTGGCGACAATAGATGACCCCTGGAAACAAGAGACATCCTTGAGGACAATAGACAGCTGGCGACAATAGATGACCCCTGGAAACAAGAGACATCCTTGAGGACAATAGACAGCTGGCGACAATAGATGACCCTGGAGACAAGAGACGCCACTGGAAACAAGAGACATCCTTGAGGACAATAGACAGCTGGCGACAATAGATGACCCCTGGAAACAAGAAACGCCCCTGGAAACAAGAGACATCCTTGAGGACAATAGACAGCTGGCGACAATAGATGACCCCTGGAAACAAGAGACATCCTTGAGGACAATAGACAGCTGGCGACAATAGATGACCCCTGGAAACAAGAGACATCCTTGAGGACAATAGACAGCTGGCGACAATAGATGACCCCTGGAAACAAGAAACGCCCCTGGAAACAAGAGACATCCTTGAGGACAATAGACAGCTGGCGACAATAGATGACCCCTGGAAACAAGAAACGCCCCTGGAAACAAGAAACGCCCCTGGAAACAAGAGACATCCTTGAGGACAATAGACAGCTGGCGACAATAGATGACCCCTGGAAACAAGAGACATCCTTGAGGACAATAGACAGCTGGCGACAATAGATGACCCCTGGAAACAAGAGACATCCTTGAGGACAATAGACAGCTGGCGACAATAGATGACCCCTGGAAACAAGAAACGCCCCTGGAAACAAGAGACATCCTTGAGGACAATAGACAGCTGGCGACAATAGATGACCCCTGGAAACAAGAAACGCCCCTGGAAACAAGAAACGCCCCTGGAAACAAGAAACGCCCCTGGAAACAAGAAACGCCCCTGGAAACAAGAAACGCCCCTGGAAACAAGAGACATCCTTGAGGACAATAGACAGCTGGCGACAATAGATGACCCTGGAGACAAGAGACGCCACTGGAAACAAGAGACATCCTTGAGGACAATAGACAGCTGGCGACAATAGATGACCCCTGGAAACAAGAGACATCCTTGAGGACAATAGACAGCTGGCGACAATAGATGACCCCTGGAAACAAGAAACGCCCCTGGAAACAAGAGACATCCTTGAGGACAATAGACAGCTGGCGACAATAGATGACCCCTGGAAACAAGAGACATCCTTGAGGACAATAGACAGCTGGCGACAATAGATGACCCCTGGAAACAAGAGACATCCTTGAGGACAATAGACAGCTGGCGACAATAGATGACCCCTGGAAACAAGAAACGCCCCTGGAAACAATAGACGCCTCTAGAGACAGGAGACGCCACTGGAAACAAGAGACATCCTTGAGGACAATAGACAGCTGGCGACAATAGATGACCCCTGGAAACAAGAAACGCCCCTGGAAACAAGAGACATCCTTGAGGACAATAGACAGCTGGCGACAATAGATGACCCCTGGAAACAAGAAACGCCCCTGGAAACAAGAGACATCCTTGAGGACAATAGACAGCTGGCGACAATAGATGACCCCTGGAAACAAGAGACATCCTTGAGGACAATAGACAGCTGGCGACAATAGATGACCCCTGGAAACAAGAGACATCCTTGAGGACAATAGACAGCTGGCGACAATAGATGACCCCTGGAAACAAGAGACATCCTTGAGGACAATAGACAGCTGGCGACAATAGATGACCCCTGGAAACAAGAGACATCCTTGAGGACAATAGACAGCTGGCGACAATAGATGACCCCTGGAAACAAGAGACATCCTTGAGGACAATAGACAGCTGGCGACAATAGATGACCCCTGGAAACAAGAAACGCCCCTGGAAACAAGAGACATCCTTGAGGACAATAGACAGCTGGCGACAATAGATGACCCTGGAGACAAGAGACGCCACTGGAAACAAGAGACATCCTTGAGGACAATAGACAGCTGGCGACAATAGATGACCCCTGGAAACAAGAGACATCCTTGAGGACAATAGACAGCTGGCGACAATAGATGACCCCTGGAAACAAGAGACATCCTTGAGGACAATAGACAGCTGGCGACAATAGATGACCCCTGGAAACAAGAGACATCCTTGAGGACAATAGACAGCTGGCGACAATAGATGACCCCTGGAAACAAGAGACATCCTTGAGGACAATAGACAGCTGGCGACAATAGATGACCCCTGGAAACAAGAAACGCCCCTGGAAACAAGAAACGCCCCTGGAAACAAGAAACGCCCCTGGAAACAAGAGACATCCTTGAGGACAATAGACAGCTGGCGACAATAGATGACCCTGGAGACAAGAGACGCCACTGGAGACAGTAGACTCCCCTGGAGACTACAGACACCCCCTGGAGATAACAGACACTCCCTGGAGACAAGAGACGCCACTGGAAACAAGAGACATCCTTGAGGACAATAGACAGCTGGCGACAATAGATGACCCCTGGAAACAAGAGACATCCTTGAGGACAATAGACAGCTGGCGACAATAGATGACCCTGGAGACAAGAGACGCCACTGGAGACAGTAGACTCCCCTGGAGACTACAGACACCCCCTGGAGATAACAGACACTCCCTGGAGACAAGAGACGCCACTGGAAACAAGAGACATCCTTGAGGACAATAGACAGCTGGCGACAATAGATGACCCCTGGAAACAAGAGACATCCTTGAGGACAATAGACAGCTGGCGACAATAGATGACCCCTGGATAAGTTCAACAAGAATGTAAGTAGTCTTCTCCCTGGGCGTCCGGGGGTGGGAGGAGACACTGGCTTCGCTGCCACTACCACTTGAAACCTCATCCTGAAGGTCGTGATGAAAGAGAGAGAGAGAGAGAGAGAGAGAGAGAGAGAGAGAGAGAGAGAGAGAGAGAGAGAGAGAGAGAGAGAGAGAGAATTCAAACTATGGCGGTTGCTCGTAGCTTTTGGTATTGGTGAGAAAGAAAGAGAGAGGAAGAGGACATGTGTGGTTAGCACTGCACTGTGCGTGACGCCTGTGTATGGGACTAATACGTGATAGCTTTAGTCTCTGTCATGAAGATGAGAACAATCTACAGTTGTGCTAATTAATGTTGTGATGATACCAGACCACATGGTGAAGGAAACCTTTGACGCACTCTGGTGCAGGAATGCAACTCAGGATTTGACGATGATGTGAAGTGTGTGTGTGTGTCTGTGTGTCTGTGTGTGTGTCTGTGTGTCTGTGTGTGTCCATTTCACAAGTGGTAATCACATTTATAAATGAAAAATTATAATAAGAAATCTGAAATAGTAATCACAAATGATAATCAAAAGCAGGAATCACAAATGGTAATCACAGGTGTGAGTGAGGCTGTTGTATTCTACCTGCTCGTCGACCACAATGTGATCATT
>NC_092287.1:27303837-27358837 GCF_036320965.1 Panulirus ornatus | reverse complement strand
TAATGCTATCTACAACTGGCTAACAGCTATTGGTGCTGTCTCGTGCTGGAGAACAGCTGAAGGTTCTGTCTGATGCTGGCGAACAGCCGGTGGCGTTGTCTGTTCCAGGCAAACAACCAGTGATCCTGTCTATGGTTGGCAAACAACCAGTGATCCTGTCTATCGTTTGCAAACAACCATTGGTGCTGTTTACCATTGAGAAACAGCCCGTGGAGCTTTCTCTCCCTGGCGAACAGCCTGTGATGCTGTCTAATAGGTCGATGGTACATTTCCAGAGTGAGTGATGCTCATAACATACACATTATCTGACATCTGTCAAATAGCTGTCATCTGCACTCCCATTGTCCTTCCCTTCACTTAACATGTTGCATATAATGTTTGGTAATGTTTTTATTGTGTTTATATAACGTAGTGACTTGGTCTAGTGTGGTGATGGTGGTTTATATAACTTATAACATCAGTGTAATGTCAGCGATTTCATAATAAACCGGTTTTTGTGTATTTCAAGTATGATAAACTGTTGTGTACGAAAGACAGTATACATTCCTGTATGTAGATTGAAGGGGAGGTGAGCAACAGGTATGTTCTATACGTATTTTGACTCTTATTGTATAAAGAGTGAAACTCGCAGTTCGTTGTGAAATGCATCAGAAACTTTATGAAAGGCTAATTTACTCTAATATACTCCCAAGAATATTATATTGTGAATGAAACTGTAGAATATGATTCATCGCTGGATGATATATAATTATCTTTAGAATATGCAAGACTGGATCTGATCATGCCAGTGATCATAAAGTTTATATACAAACCAATATATCTGACTTTGTGAAATTATGAATTAAAACTGGACCCTTCCCATGTGGGAGAACTCGTTCTCTGTTTCCCCAGAAACACATGTATTTCTTCTTCTTCTTCTTCTTCTTCTTATTATTATTATTATTATTATTATTATTATTATTATTATTAATATTATCATTATTATTATTATTATTATTATTATTATTATTAATATTATTATTATTATTATCATTATTATTATCATTATTATTATCATCATTATTATCATTATTATAATCATCATTATTATTAATTATTCTAATTATTCTTATTCTTTTTATTTTTCTTATTCTACTCATTCTTACTCCTCCTCCTCCTCTATGTAGTGGTGTTTTATGCTTCGTTTTAAGGCCTGGCCCCAGTGAGGACTCTCGTCCACATTTCAAATCTTCGGTTTAAGAAAACGAAGAACCATATCACATTCCGAAACGTTTTTCAGAAAACGAAAAAATATTTGGCTAATCCTGAAAACACCGTTTCATAGATCATTAACTTTCCTGGTACGACATAATGGGCGTTTAACGAGCGATGTCACGTAGTAATTATGGGAATTTATCGTGTTGTTCAAAAGGCCAGTGTCATGAACCTCTTATCACCAGGGGATAGGAAAGATTAGATCCCTTATCTTAGGTGAAATACAGAATTGCACTATTATCTTGCTAAATTTTCAGATTGGATTCTATATCGTACTAACATTTGATAATTTGTTATTGTGAAAATAAGAATCATATTGTCTGTGCCACCGATGGGCCGTGGGGTATATTCAGACGTGGTACCTCAGCCTCTGCTGCTCTACAGAATTAGATGGATGCATCAGTGCAATATGGAGTTTAAACCTACATCCTTCCATAACCTTAATCACACCCTTTCCATTTCCATTGTAAGACATTTCCTTCCTTTAGGAATATCTAACTTCAGCTCCCTCTTAAAACAGACTCAGGCCTTTTCAGACCTTCCTGAAATACGAAATCTTATATTCACAACCCTTCTGAAATATAGTCAAACCCTTTCTTAGTTCTGAAGCCAGAGACATAATAACATCAGACCCTGTCCTGACGGTCCAACACACATGACTGCTTACGTAGCGAGACGCGTGGTCTCTCTCTCTCTCTCTCTCTCTCTCTCTCTCTCTCTCTCTCTCTCTCTCTCTCTCTCTCTCTCTCCCCTGGTGATATTGTGAGCTGGGTTCGATTTTGTGACGAGCCAAGCGTAAAGTTTTATACTTGGAGATCAGGTCAGGGTTCTGATCACAACCAGGTAGCCAGCACTGGAAAGGGGCGGGTGAGAATGTTAGGATGACCTGGTGGTTAAGTGCCGTATCGACAAGACTTTCCTGGGTAGCCCCTGGGACAGACCAGTGGTCGTGAACTTTGATAATCCTTCAGAAATAAGTTCAACCTTGTGTCTTGGACTCGAAGCTTCATCCTTCCTGATGCTTAACAATGACCCGTCTCTTCAAGCTGAAACGCGGTAATACATATTCCTCGAACAAACAAGAAGTAAAGCTTTTTTTCTGCCTAAGCTGATGCCAGCTATCACGTCTTTCTCTTTCTTCAAAAACGCTTGAATCCCAATTGAACACAGATATTAAATCACACCCTTTGGATATCTGTTGAAACAAAAACCTATTATACGTCCCTCTGAGAAATAGATGTTAAACAAGAACCTTCCACTGTCTCGAAACATGCACAGCCACCCCCTCGAACCCTACATCAAACCCCCTATACACACACACACACGACCACATCCTCATCAGCTCTCGTGACCACACTGACACATGATACACTTGGTCAGGCTCGCCCGTCTCATAGGTATAGGCACTAAGCAACACCGCACACCTGTGTGGGGAAGGAAAAGATGAAGTGTTGGATCGATAGGAGGGTATGGTTGTGATGAAGGATGGGTTGTGGTAGGGTGTAGACTGATAATGATGACCAAGTGTGGCAGTTGTAAATATGTTAGTGGCAGTAATGATGAAACGTGGCAATGACACCATCAACGGAAGCCATTAATGCACATGACCCATCCAGTACTATCAAATGTGTATATATAACTTGAATGTATATGATCGTCATATACACCGTCGTGGATCTACAGGCATGTGAAACTGTCCTTGTAGAGTCCTTCAGTCTTGGGGAAATATACTCGCGAGAATTCCCATTAACAGTCCACGTTCAGGGTTGTAAAACCCGTCTCACAACCTTCCTGGGAAGCCATCTTCCCATTTTGGCGTAAATTCTACAACCTTCCTGAAGGGATTCTAGCGTGGATAGTCATAGTACGTAACGTTACTATCCTCCTCTGTCCGCTTGTGGATAGTGGATAGAGGAATGGATTAATCCACGGTGTCTTGACTCCCACGTCACTTTGCCTTAACCCTGACGCCCTGGGTTTTCACAGTGGAAGCCCAGCTCGCTCCGGCACTCACCGTTTAAAGTCAATTATCTTTTTAGCATCACGTTCTCGCTATCATGTGTTAGGTAACCTCCCCTGCACTGGGGTTACTTCCGACGTAAACACGAAGCGGCGGTGGGAAGCGTTCACTGGTGGGTAATTTATACCTGAATATACGCGTTCACGAGGGAAGATGGGAAGCAGAAAAACACGTAGAGGAAAAACGATAGAGAAACAAAAATTGAAATAAAGAGAAGGAAATATGTAGAGATAATTACCCTACACCTAATACTTACACACACACACACACACACACACACACACCACACCCCATCTTCCTCCTCTTCCTCCTCCTCTTTCTTCTTCCACCGTAAATGCAACATCATCTCTGCCGCTTCAGTCAGTTCCCCCTCCCCCTTCCCCCAGCAGTGGGTGCAGACCTGACCTTTCTTAACCCCATTCGTGTGGATGGGAGGCGAGAGTCAGCCCGCACGTGACCTCGCACGCGCGGGGTCAAGGGTCAACCGCTGCCACGTGCTGGGTGAGAGAGGTGCTCAATGCAAAGGAGGAGGAGGGAGGATGGAAGAGATGCGGGCTTGTGTGAGGAAGATGGATCGTGAATGATAGAATGGAAACAGGATGGAGTGGAAGGCTATGAATGATTGTGTTATTGTGATGGAGAGGGTGATGGAAGGAATAAAGTTTCGTAAACTTGAGAGAAGAGGGAGGGAGAAAAAATTGAGATTTGGTACACAGAAGGAAAGGAAAGGAAACACGAAGACAATATGGTGAAGTAGAGGGAGTGAAGTACAGTTTAATGTGATTGACGCAGAGAAGGAGGGACATTGTTATTGGATGGAAGGGTAAGGTGTTGGGGTTCACTGGTGTTGGAAGGGGAACTTGGTAATCAGGGAAGGAAGGTATGTAAACAGTGTGGTAGAATGCAGGCGAAGCGTAGTTCGGGTGTGGAGCGGACTAACACCTGTGGCGACACAGACATTCCATTTTTGAGGTGAACTGGTGTTTTCTGATTGCCTTGTGTAGTGTTCCATGTTCGCTGTTGCTTGGGATAGTACCAGGAAGTTGTGATGCGATCGGGAGGTCAGTTCTGCAGGAGGTCATGTAAGGTCGTGCAGGAAGAGACTGAAGAAGAATTGGAGAAAGAAGTCTTCTTTCAGGAACTCTGTCGTAGGGTTCGAATCCGACCCGTGGTGTATATACAGATATGGGTCTCATCATCAGTTATGGATGTTAACAAACTGCAGAAAAATTGCTTAAACCAACTACAGCTGGAGTCGTTTGTATGTCTCGGTCATATGTACTTAAGCATCAGTCCAGTGTCCATATTGACGAATAATTGATTCTACTTTTCATTGGTTATGTAAAGAAGAGAAATGCATTTGTCGACAAATCATTTTCAGTGGTGCCTGATGAGCATCATGAATGCAAATGATACTATTACGCATATTTTTGAATATTTCTAAGACTTGAACGCGAAATTTTAATTATAGATTCATCAGTTTCAACATCAAATGAAAGATGTACCTCCATAGCTTTACATGACCTGCAAATATAATGTGACTTATAGATAAACTAGAACATCAGATATATAGATATATGGTATTTTCATATTATACATTTGACGTATGACGTAGATATTGGTTCATTGAACATCACTATTGATAGCCATCAGACGGAGCGGTATACTTACATATGGAAACATAATACGAAATGGAATTACAAATACGAACGAATATAATAGAAATTCTACATCGTTGTTCCAGTTACTGACCTCCATAATCATTATGCAAAGTGCTGACCTCTGGGGAACCTCTTGGGAGCAAATAACTTCATGTCTTGCGTCACCAGGATTCCCTCCGTCAGTAGTGCCCCCAGGGATGCCAGTGGCCTCCTTCTACGTGTTCATTGGCGATGAGGGCCTCTCCTCACCTTCTGCCACCCCGCCTGCAGCGGACCCTAAGGCCGTGTGCGTATATAGATGGATAGATAGATAGATATAGATATATAGTCACTCTTTCACAATGTTTGCCTGCAGCAGTGTGTCAGGAGGGACTAATGAAGCCGTAAGTGTGTACAACTGACTGACGACCTCCTGTGTGAGGGTTGGTGGGTGGGTGGCAAGGTGGGTGAGTTCAGCCAAAGGCTTGTTTTGCTGAGCTTTGACCCCATGATTCATTTGAGGTCTCCTCTTTTTTCCTACGACATTAGATAAATATATATACACGTATATGTCCATGTGGCTTCCAGACATCTAAAGTAAAAAAAAGTATATATACGACGGTAATATTTTTTATGACATTGACGAGAGGAACATGGAAGCACAGGAGAGGAAAGACACCATAAGAGAGGATGGGAGAACGTCGGAATCAATTCCTTTCTGTTCAGGCAGACGTGAGTAGCTAACAAGAACGTAAACAAAACAGTGTCATTAAATCCTGGTCGTGTCACGAACGTCGGACGCAAGGTTGACGAAATGTCAGCGACCGTCGTAATGAAAGCAGACCTTATTATAGGGTTTATATGATATTACGAATGGTTCTGAAGCGGCTGTGGGAGGGTAATGGTAGAGAAATGAGAGGAGAAACAAGTAGATGGAAGAGGAGGAGAGAAAGAAGGAGAGGAGAGACGTGAAGGAAGAGGAAGCCAGGTATGCAGTGGTCCCATCACTGTGTCTGATGGTTTGGACAGTACAGCTAACTCCACCATGACTGTGGAACGCCTGATTTGTTCCTCATGTTTCCCACGCTGAAGGAGGGAGGCGTCGTTCATGGCCTCGACAACAGTCGTCTGGTCCGCTCGAGCACTGACGAGGCTGGGTGTTGTAATGCTCTTTCTGTCTGACTCTCAGTCTGTCACTCTGAACATCTCTCTCTCTCTCTCTCTCTCTCTCTCTCTCTCTCTCTCTCTCTCTCTCTCTCTCTCTCTCTCTCTCTCTCTCCTCCCTCCCTCCCGTCCTTTCCTAACCTCATTTGTCTTGGTCATATCTCCTCATTCGTCTCCTCTCTCTCGCCATCTTTACCACCATATATCTTTTCTTTTTTCGGAAGATTTATGTGTGTCGCGTATTTTGTTCCCAAGCCTTTGTGTTACCAACCTGTCTCTTCAATTTTCCTGTATTTTCTTTTCTTACCATCCACGATCTATTCTTTTTAACCATTCTTCTCCCGTTCCATCCCAGTATCTATTCTCCTCTTTTTTATCATCTGTTCCGTCCCTATCTATTTCGTCATCCATCGATTAACCAAACCTCTTCGTTGCTTTTCTCTGCCCTTCCTTGTTTATAAAAATCATTTTTGTTTATTCTCATTTCTCTTCCTTCATTTGTCTTTATTTCGCTTAAGATGTACTTTTTTCTATCATCCTCCTCTCCCATCCCACGACCCATATATTTACCATTAATCCTACTTTCCCATCGCTTCTTTTCTTCTTTCTTTCTTCTTCCCCTGTATATTCTTCCTTCAAGTCTCTCTTGCATCCCGTCTTCTTCCTTTCGATCACTTCTGTTCCGCATCAGTTCTCTTCTGGTTTTCTCTCTTTCCTCTTCCTTTGTGTCTGCTCCATCCCCACTCCTCATCTTCCTCCCATTTATACTCCCTTGTTTACCCATCTTCTCTTCTTCCTCTGCTCCTCTTCCGTCTCCTTTCCTTTTCCTCCACGACCCCTTTACGAGGCTACTTCTGCGATAATGTTATATTTGTGTTTATCTTGCATCCAGCTCTGATCTGGGTTCATATTTTTATCACTTATTCAAACACATGAAAAAAGAAAGAACTCTATAATAAGGATTAGATAAGTCTTATTGATGCTCTATAGAGATTGCTCGGAAAACTTATTTCCTTTTTTTTCACTTACAAAGAATCTTCACAAAGAAAATGAATTACACGAATCATCCTGATGGTCTGGTGTTCCCTCTGGGTAGATGACTGAAAACATTTCCACGAAGACCCGGCCAGTCATCGCTGGCCTGGGGTGATCTTCTTATTACCAGGGGTCTGCTGGGGGAAACCCCCTGGTCGCATGTATAGGCACAGCCGTGGACACCATCATGACGATATCATCACCAGACGAGAAAAGAAACAGGTCATAGAAAATGAGAGCTCATATTAAGAAATGAGGGGAGACGGGGGCGTTCCAATTTTTAATCTTTTCATGTCTCTACCGCTGCTGCTTCGCGAAAGTATCTTGCCAGTAAATTTTACTCATACATTTTTAACGATTCTGAATCGTGATTCTGCACTTCCTACAGAACACGATTATCTCCCATGTATTACATGATCTAACGAAAATAGCAAAAAATAACTGAAGATAATGTGGTATGGGAGGGGGCTGGTCTGAAGAGAGATTACACGACACACATTTATACTCGGGTCTCTTATTGTATACTGTATTTTGTACCATTGTATATTGTATTTTGTTTTTACAGTTTTAGGAAGTTCAGATGCAGTGGTTGCGTCCACGCACATGATGGAGCGGTTTGATATTGTGGCGTTGAGATATGCATATTGAGACACTCAGGGTTCGCATCCCCTCACTTCCCTCTCCTAAAGCCAGTGATCACTCGAAATAAAGGATTTGTATAAAAAATGTTCAAATGTTGATGAATCTTATGAGTTACATGTCGTGATTAATAGCAGATGAACATCCACGCGGGAAGTGTATATATATATATATATATATATATATACCGTCTCTACTCACGGAACAGTCAACTGCTCGAGTCAGACCAATGCTGTCAAAAGTTCCGCTCTCCGGATCACTACATCCCCGCACCCCCCCCCAGTAATGCGCAACTCCACGGGTGAAAGTGGTCTTGGTTCCTGAGTGGCTCAGTACATATATATATATATATATATATATATATATATATATAAAGGGTAGAAAGGATCGTTCGTGTCGTGACGTATTGCTGTGGTTGGGTTATCTGTGAGGAGGGACAACCTTGCTGTGTGGGCTTCCTGTGTTGGTTTCCTGCAGCTTTAATTGCTGCACAGTATTGTTAGTGAAGAATTTACGGTCGCACGCAAGGATTTTGCAGTGTCACTGTGTGTGTGTGTGTGTGTGTGTGTGTGTGTGTGTGTGTGTGTGTGTGTGTGTGTGTGTGTGTGCGTGTTTTGCTATGTTTATGTGTATGATTACTATACCATTTTTTGTGTTATTGTGTGTGAGCTTTATACTCGTGTTAACCCGTTTCTTAACCTTGTATATGTATGCCATACCTTAACCTTATGTATTTACTTACACACACACACACACACACACACACACACAGACAGACACACACACACACCAGCTTACGCCAGGTGCTCATTCATCGTCCAGCCACAGATGGGTGGAGAATTACTTGCTGGGTCGAGCGTAACCTGGTCACCCAGACCAGGAATAGAACCAGCTACCGTTAGCAACACTGGACACCAACCAACGGAGGCTCGTTGGTTTTGTAGGTGTGGGTTATATATATATATATATATATATATATATATATATATACAAGGAGAGAGAGAGAAAAAAAAATGTTACCGGACTCCGCGTGTGAAAACGAAATTGAGTAAATTCTTGTCCTAGAATTTCTCTCTTCAGAGGAACCCATCCTGACCTTCCTGGTGAGTGTAGCGCAGCCCTGGTGCTGCGGGCGCCCTTGGATCAGTAGTCCTCGGGTAACATCATACCATCCCTGGGAGTTGAACGTATAAACACTCACGTATTATGACCAGGTGACACAGTGAACCGGTTCGAACCCCACCCACGCCACATTCACCGCACGTATTGAACGTAGCTCAATTGTCTCATTGTGTTGGGAAAGTTACTCCATCACGAACCACGAGGAACTTGGCTCCCTCCTGACCCACGAGCCACACTTCGTAACCAGGTGGAGGATCCTCGACGTACGATCCGTGTACGTACATACGTACGTCGTCCGTCGTCTGAGGTAGCCACTCGCACGTCAGCTCCCAGCCGACGCGTTGCTCTTCCACAGCACAAAAGGTTGTGATCTGCGGCCGTAGAGTTGTTGTTGAAGGGCCAACGGGTTGTGTCTGATACAACCCACAAGCGAAGGTTTGGGTAGAAAGATTTGAAATAAGATAAAGTTTGTTGCGCAATGCTTTGATTTCACTTGCAGAAGTAAATGGATTTAGTTGAGCAAGTTATTATATCTCGGTATGTTTTGATATGTATGTAATTAAGTAATTATTATATTGGCTACCCAGGCCAATATTTCTAGCATTAGAGAAATGTGAATCAAACATTTTAAGTTTTTCACCGTAACTGATTTCAGTAAGGAATTACATTAGGATTTTTCAAATTATTTAACCCCAGTTCCACATTTTATAGGATTCACGAAGTTTCGAGGCTGCGCTACAGTCAGTATCAGGGAAATGATGGGCTCCTTTAGAATGAGAAGATTCTTGACAAGACTGTACTCATTTTCGTCCATTGACAGCAGTACAACCTCGCCCGATGTAACTTTTCATTCGCGGTGTAACTACAAGCAGGCGGAGCCTCGCTCCAACAAGCGAATTACATTTTTTTCCTCTGGTTATGATTGTATTTTTCTGGTGGTCCTCTTAACACAGTCTGTGGAAACAACAGTCTGGAACTTCAGCTGTGCTAAGCAAATCAGTGGAACATCCGTCCATTGTATAACTTCCTTGTATTGGTGCAGGTGATCTTGTAAATGTACTTAGAACTCTCTCATACGCTCGTAGGGTTCTGGCCTACATCAGGAAATACCTGCACATTACAGCAGTGTTCTTCAACCTCTTCTTAGTGAGCAACTTGGAATGTTGTCTGGAACAGCGACCACCCCCATCCGTTGTTTACCCTTTCTGTATGTTAAGCAAAAATTCATATAGCTTCCTGAGTGCTTTCGCGGCAGCCATTAGCCAAGCTGGGGTTAAGAGAGATGCTTCTTATGGATTATAAACGACTGGGTCGTCCATACGTTCACCTGTTTATTACAGTATTTCGACGAACTCCTTAAGGATGCTGGAGAAATCCATTGGGTCTTCCAGGGAATCCCAGATGTAAACACACACTACCTAGAGCGACAGACAGAGGTTGGGAGTAGGTCAGTATGATCAGTGTGGGTCAGTATGATCAGTGTGGGTCAGTCAGAGTCAGTATGCATCATATTACTCCACAGACGACACATGGTCTACCATTTAGCTACATAAAGGAGACAGAAGGTGCATTATGTTTAATAAATGGCTTCTTTTATGAGCTCTTTCGTCTCGTAAATAACTAGAAAAAAAATTCCTTTATAATGAGAGTTTAAACGAGAGAGGCCTCGCTATTAGGTCCTAGTTAATTGCTCTACCGGGCTATGAAACGACCACCCGCTGACCAGTAACAAGGTGGTTCCCGTGCAAACGAAGCTATGTGATCCCGCGATTTGGTTAGTTTGTTGGTGCAAACCCCACCAAACTGCATTGCAGAACATGTTACCAAACAGACGAGATTTCCAGTGTTGAAGTACCTGGAGATAGACTCGCGAGAAGCGAGTTTGTCGTGGGTTAGAAGAACTGGAGAGGCAAGAGTTTCATAAGCTACTACACAGGCTGGTCTGTCCTCTAGTGAGATGGTCTTCCAGGCCAGAAGTGATCCTGGAACTCTGATGTGAAGTCTGTAAACGTAAAGCAATTTTTCTGGAGTAGTAGGATTTTTTGTACTTATTTTATTTAGTTAACATTGCTCTATACTTTGTAGGACTTTGATAAAGAAGAGGAAGGATTTCAGTAAGTTCTTTTAGAGCAATGAAATTATAGAGACTGGCTCAGTAAAGATTCATATTGTTTACACAGTCGTCTCCCTACTGTGACACATTCCTTCATCAGTGACTTTATTACGTGAAACACATGTTGACATGTATGCACGAGACATTATGTAAGTCATTAGCATCAGGTATTCCCAGTATAATGAGGCTATTCAGCATAATGTTACCATACCTCAGTACCGTTGTTTCAGTAATGATGAAGATCCCAGTTAATGGTTCAGTACGAATGGTTGGTATGTTGCTCAGAGATTGTCAGCAACGCTACGACGGTCGCTCGGAATGTCACATGTTCTCAGCAGTTGTCTCATTGGCGACGTCACTTTTTATTTTCATATTTCATCCTTGAGTGATGTCGTTAAGACGCCCGATTACGAGCGATTGGTTCGTGCCTATTAGAGAGCGTTAAGGCTACACACTCACCATTTATCAGGCCATATAATTAACCAGCTATCGAGTCAATGGTCCGTGTGGGGCTATAATACGGTCTTGGGG
Source organism: Panulirus ornatus (assembly GCF_036320965.1). Lineage (NCBI taxonomy): Eukaryota > Metazoa > Arthropoda > Malacostraca > Decapoda > Palinuridae > Panulirus > Panulirus ornatus. The sequence continues at coordinate 27,347,319 of NC_092287.1, read as the reverse complement.
GCGTCACGCTTTCCCTAGTGGACGAAGAAGACACCACACCATGACCCGCTACGACTGTGCTCTCCAAATGTGGCGACGACAGTGTGTGTGTGTGTGGCAGGAAGTCCAGCGATGACGTAAGAAGGAATGAAGGTAATGGTAATGACTTTACGTCAAGACGTTCGCTTCAGTCATTTTCATCACAGGAAGACAAGTCAACAATTATGTTGATCACAAGACAAAGTGAGGGATGTTGTAGACCATAGAATTGCCGTAACGAGTGCAAGACATGGTCAGCAAACGTGAAGAGAACGGGTAGTAAATAAGATCACTAAGTTTTACGAGGGTTTATGTACGTCTGCAAGATTAATGAGAGTAATTACCTACATGGGAAGAGGTTTAATACCGGCAGTGTCACAACTAGGGCGCGACAAATGGCATCCAACCCACTCATGAGAGCGTCGGTGTACACATGGCACATTAGAACAGTTCTCATGGTTGTTCCCTGTGAGTGTGCGAGCGTAGTACACTCATGGAACCCTCGTGTGATACCTTTACGGTTACTTAATAATAATAACACTAGATGACGCTGAACAACAGCAGCCTCCTGAGCGTGAGTCTTGCTTGGTTCCTCCAGACGTGACAACACACACGAGGTGATCATAATTGGTCGAGTTCTGGGATATGGGAGACTCCAGCAGTAACGATGGTCTGGAGTGGACAAATGTCTCGAGAAATGTTCAGAATCTTTCCTGAACACTGAACGTGGCAGTGAAGCACCAAGATTGTTTATTCATGGACTGGAAAACATCACTGGAACATCTTTAGAAGCTGAAAGACAAAAAGCAACGCTTATTGCGCGGTAAATATCTACATTTATTTTCTGGAAGCTAGATAATTTTGTCATATTAAGATGCTGTTTCGCCAGAAGAAGAATATTACGCAATATTCTGTTATGAGACCTAAAAGTAAAAAGGTCTTTTCAGATATTGTGAAGCATTATAACATGTCATCAAATACGAAAGAATTCTAACAGCAAAAAAGACCAGTGGGTTCTTACGAGGTTGTTTGTGGTAGTGGACGATATCAGAACACGCAGATAAGAGGAGTGACAGTAGACAGAAGTAAAGATGATTCAGATGAAAAATTTGTAAAATGATTATTAAACTGAGGAGCTGCAGATTATTATATTTCAGAAAGTTGCTGGTCGTTGTAAAATATACTTGTAGATATGATGTGCCACGTCAAAGACATCTTCAAAGACCAAGACATCATAGCTGAACTTCATTATTATTGTAAGACGGAGTAAAGAAATCGAGAACAGCAAAGACAGTGCGAGAATTCTGTACGAGCGCCAGAATATTGGGCATGACGTCTTTGAGACCCAAGAAGCTAAGGTTAATACCAAACACAAAGACCTCAAACCTCTAAGACCCATTATGTTGTGCAGTGCCTATGGAATGTCGGTAATCTCTTGTCTGTAGGTATAGCCATGTAATGGGTAGCTCAGTCTTAAAGGGAGCGGAGCGGTGTTGCCAAATTGGTCATGTAATTCAGCTCCTGAGCACCCAAGCCTTAATTGTTTCTTGGGAGGTTTCTTCAGCTGGTTAAGAAACAGTGTTTCCTGCTGTTGATTATGTCTCCTTGTTTATCATTCTTGCTTGATAGTTTTGAATAATGTTTTGTTTTTACTCAGTGTTCACCTTGTAATTACTTTCTTCAATCAAAGGCTTTGTTATTTATTTTCCTTTTAATCAGTCTTAGTAATTACTCTCGTTAATCAAAGTTGTTATTGATTTTGATTTATTTGTAATCAGTATTTAGGTAGTAATCACTGTCATTAATCAGATTTTTTTCTTTTAGTATTTTCCAAATGGCATTTCATTTGACTTTGCACAGTTAGCCCCACATATTGCTCATTGCAGCTTAATGTTATGTAATGAAATGTATTTCAAATTAAACAACCCATTTCATTATTTTCTTACCTGTTTCATGCTATCTTTATATTCGTTTATTTCGCACGGCATATAATCATGTCTGTGTATATATGTGTATATATATATATATATATATATATATATATATATATATATATATATATATATATATATACACATATATACACAGACATATATATATATATATATATATATATATATATATATATATATATATATATATATATATATATTGTAAATATCACATACCCTTTGCACGTCATAATGATTTCAGTAAATCATGTATGTATTCCAAACTATGCCACATCCAAACTATGCCACATCCAAACTATGCCACATCCAAACTATGCCACATTCAAACTATGCCACATCCAAACTATGCCACATCCAAACTATGCCACATTGAAACTATGCCACATTCAAAATCGCTTACAAATTTTATTAGTTCCTTGCTGTCGCCTGACTAGATGTCCTTCATTATATGTTTCATACGACAGATTTATCAGAGATGGATCTAATTTACATATTCCTCCCCGTTTACACCATAATGTAAATCTGATTTGTCATATTTGTTGAATTTAATTCATATAAGTCTTATATTTCTTACTTTTACTGATTTATTTTAGTTTTAAGATATATTTTTATCTTCTTTTTTCAGATGTGTCTGACGTCTTGCAATCGTTAACGTAAGTGATCGTTGTATTACTTTCTTGTTCTACTTTATCATGTGTCACAACGTTAATGTAACCCTCCTTCCCTTCATCTGCTTTATATGTTTATTTTATCTTCATCTTGTTTGTGATAGTTTTTTCTCTTCTCGGTTTTTGTATCAAATATCTCTTATCATCTTCGTTATCATCATATTACCTTCCCTGTCATTCTCAGTCTTTTATTTTAACTCTCTTTCTTCGCCTTGAATCCTCCTCCATTATCGTTATCTCGCACGTCTCCCCCCCCCCCCCCCACTCCTGGTTACGACTCTACCCTCATCAGCAGTGTCACTCCCCCCAAACCCCGTTTTTTCTTCCTAGACAACCAAGTAAACTTCATCTTTCACCACATCTATCCAACCTGCCATTAACATATACGATGTATGTACGTTTTCTACATGTATTTTTTCTCTCTTCTTCATCTCTCCCTGACCCATCTCTCCCTGACCCATCATCTCTCCCTGACCCATCTCTTCCTAACCCTTCTTGAATGCTGTATGTGACGCTACACATATTCATGTCCTTTGATTTTTTTATTTCGTTTTATAATTTCGTGTTTTATGAGTTGTATTTAATTTCCGCCACAGATCATGAGTGTCTCAGTCATGGCAGAAACGATTAGATATTTTTTTGTCACCATTTAATTCTTTTTTTCCGCAGCTTCATCTATCACTGCTGCTGTCATAACACGCCTCAGAGTAGATGAATCAGGCTGCACCTGCTTCGTCTTAACATTGTTCCCGGGTGTCTCTTGTCTGGTTTTTTCATTCCATCTTCATCATCATTACGGACCTCCTGCACTCTCTCTCATCATCATCATCATCATCATCATCATCATCATCATGTCACCTCACTGTGTCGAGACATTTGCCTCGAGGGAGTGACGAGAGCGCGACTGTGATGACCAGTTTCATATCATCAGTTGTGGCGTAAATACGCAGGAACTGTGTGTGTGTGTTGTGGTCAGGACTGATGGTATACGCTGCTGGGGGACGCCTGCATCGATGACCTTCCCTCCCTTCCCTCCCCACACATAGCAACTGACTAGGGCTGTAATTATGACGATGGTTTACAATGAAGGTCAACACTTGCTGTGGTTGATTACTCTCGTTATTATTGACGGCTCATCTTCTGTTGCAACCGTTGAAAAAAAGAGGGGGATGGGGTTAGGGGGGCTGTTTCATTCCCGATAATGATGTGACTGTTATAATTGTTAGTTATGATTGTTATGAAATATTCTGTCGTACAGTTAATGATCTCGGTCATAAAGGCGTTGGTGGGCCGCTAATCGCCGAGTTTGAACGTATCTTGGGACATGAGTGTGTTGTGATCATGCTTGAAGACAATCTAATACGCTTAAATTAGAGGGAATGATATTCTTTTTTTTTCTGCGTTGAAGCTAAATACCATTCCATATTTTACCATTTGACTGCAGTATAGTTTGCTGGTGTCACCCTACTGTGTGACACCAGCACTATATATATCCCGGGATGGTGTGTGGCTGACTGTGGTCTGTGCGGGAGGAGGCGCTGGGCAGCCAGGCTGACTGAGACCATTCTTTCCCAGATCGCCAGCCTCACATCTGAGATTCCATCTGGAACAGTCTTTTCCACTCTCTGGTATCACGCAGTGAGTCTCAGATTGGAGACGGAATTTTGATGTATTCCTCCGTGTGTGTGTGTGTGTGTGTGTCGTGTGTGTGTGTGTGTGTGTGCGCGCGCGCGCGCGCCGTTCAGTGACCTGAAGTTTCTTTTTTTTCTGTTATCGTCTGTGTCTTTTTTCGTTTCGATTTATCATCCATTTTCTTTAATTCGTCATATTCTCGTGTGTTTCCTTTTGTTCTAAATATCATTTATGAAAGTTTCAGTTTATTCCATCTCGAAATTTGATATTAGGTGATGTAAGATTTCCTGTGATCAGTCCTACTTTGACCATGGCCACGGAGCGACACAGACAGATACAAGGGTGACCATGGCCACAGAGCGACACAGACAGATACAAGGGTGACCATGGCCACAGAGCGACACAGACAGATACAAGGGTGACCATGGCCACAGAACAAGTTAGACAGATCCGGTGACCGTCCTGACAGAGACCATAATTCAGCGCGACACCACATACCTCCCCATGTGAGGGATGAGGGTTAAGGAATGACGTCATTACGTGACCTCACGTCAATCATTCCCGGTGGAGGGTCACACACACACACACACACACACACACGCACACACACACGCACACACACACACACACACACACACACACACACACACACACACACACACACACACACACACACACACACGGTCCACTTGCTCCCAAGCCTCTGGAGTAGCCAAGCACTAACCTCCCTCTGTCGTCCAGTCCGTGCACCACTCTCCACCCCAGATCTCTGACCAACACAGTAAGATATACCAAACCTCAGTAAACCTGACGTGTGTATGGCTTTACTGTAATGAAAAGATCAGTCGACGTATGATGCATCCAGAAACGTTCCTTGACAAAGATGTATTGACTTTTTTCTTTTACTTCGGATTGTAACATGCGTGCCTCGTACCACATACCATGCGGACGTGCTCTCGGGTGCTACTAGTGATACGCGTACCACAAGTGGTCAGGAGTCATCGTTGACAACACTGATCTACTGTGCCCAGCGTCGGGCGCCTTTACTGAGGATTTTGTAATGCTTCTGTTCGCAAAATTCTGTTGGGAGTTTCAGACTCTTCTTTTCACCAACTTTCTGTTAGCGTCACCATCATTAGCGAAGGACTTGGACGTTTGGTAATCATCGTAAGTGTAACTAGCCAATTATACTTAACCATTTCACGTACTTCAATCACTCTGACTGGTATTCACTTATTTGTTATTTCTCATAATGACAAACACTTCATTTTATCTTTCACTTTAGAATAGGTCTTGATGTCCTTCATCTGTCGTCATATCTTTAATTTCCTCTTGTTTACTGTTCAGATCTGATCTTAGCTTATCAGGTCTTCATGTTGATTGTAGCCCACAGGACCCGAGCGGGAGCTCCTGATGCTTGCCTCATAGTGTATGCATGATGGGCTACCGGGGTAATTACTGCGCCCATACCTGTCGTGTGCACGAGAAACACCGCCAGAGGGAGGAGGGAAGGGGGAGGAGGAGGCGGGAGGGAGCCAAGAAGGAATGGAATGTGTTGAAAAAATAGGAAAACGAAGGTAGGGAGAGGTAAAGAGGAGTAAAATTGTTGGAAAGGAGGAAGAAGAAGCTAAAAGGCTGTGATGATTTGAAGATTATGAGGTACTGGGAGATGAGATTTTCGCCTCTCCCTTTCCGTTGTCTTATCTGTTATCTGTGCACTTGATGAAGAGTTTGTCATATTTGCTGTTAAGTGATGATGATATTGACCTTAGAGTCTTGAATGGCGCTACAAGAGGAGAGAAGTAATCACTATGGCACAAATGGGCAGTGCGATAGTGTAGCGAAGGTGATCGTGTGTTGGATGGGTCGTGTGGTCGAGTGAAATAGTATGATGTGAAAGATGGATGTAGGAGGATGTATGTTAGGAAGAACGTGGTAGAGAGAGAGAGAGAGGGGGGGGGGAAATTAGCCATGTAATAAGGCTATAACGTCACAATCACCTCACTGAGACGGACAGACAGGAAACGTATAGACAAAATGGTAGATAGAAATATCGACAGATGGACAAATGGAAGTCAGGAGACAGATGGATGGATAGATAATGTAGAAATATCAACAGATAGCTGGGCGGGATAGGTACGTAAATGTTGATATAGATACATGAACTTGAGAGATAGATAGACAAGCAGAAATATAGACAGAAACAGACGGATAGAGAGAGACTATACGTAAATAAAAAGATGGATAGTTAGTGAGAGATATGTATAGCGAAATATGGGGTAGGAAATTTGGTTATTTTTTTCTATATTTTCTATATTTACAACTTGTGATTGTAGATACACATTGTGTCGTCTTAGGATCATGATGATTAATCGATGAAAGTGGCAGGTAATTAAGATAAGATCACATACTAATAATGAAACCCAACTTGAAAATGTAAAGTATTTCCTTTATTATGGTCGAGTAAGGCTTAAAAAAGATGGGGTCGGGCGGGGGGGTTTGGGGGTTGGCTTAAAGTCATACTGAATGCCTGTACAGGAGACTTTGGATTGCACTATGAAATTGCAGTATTTCCTTTGCATTACTTGTGAGAATTTCCTTTCAATCTCCTCGTCTTGAGATCCGTGTTTTTGTTTCTTTGGTAATTCGTGTTTTCTGGGTATTATTTTGGGTTATTGTGATGCCTTACGGTGATTATCAGTGTAAATTGTAACAGTGTAATTGATGGTTTAGCTGTCGTGGCTGGTATGTTCTTTGTAAGGAAAAAAACCTAGCAGTATTTCATGTCGTAAAATGGTTTTCGTCAAAGCAAGAGAAACTTTTTTTCTTGCGAGTACAGCAGAAGAGGAGCTGGGGTTGCCCGGGGTTAATAACGCGAAGACAAAAGATGATGACAAGACGTACATTACGAAAAAGAAGTCTGCTGAAAGACGTGATAGAGGGAAGATATTGAAGACAAAAGACTACGGGGAAGAAAAGAGAGGAAACCTGTGCTGCATGACCTCAAAAACAGAGAAAAGTTATGACGACGTGAATAGGAAGGCTGAAGGTAAGACAGAAGATTTGGCGAGAGTTAAATCCACGAGACTAAGAGACCTGCCCACAGGCACCACACTAAAGGAGGAGTCTAAATCTAGTCATAATCATGCCTTGGCCGTCCTTCCTCCTGCAGCAGCAGCTCCTCCTCCTCTTCCTCCTCCTCCTCCTCCTCCTCCTCCTGCTGTTGCTGCTCATCCCGAACAGATGGCGCGGTAGGAGTGCCGCGCCCTGAGCGACAGCACACATTGACTGTGGGCCGAGTTCACCGAGGAAGGTGGCCCTTACCATGATCCGCTGTCTACCGCTACACGCACCTTTCCCCAGCAGACGTCGGCCACACGCCCTCTTTAATGTGGTCTTACCTTCTCCCTCCACTTCCCCTGACCTTTCCCTCATTTCCTCTGCGCCAGTCTCTCCCTTACCCGTAGCCCCTTACCCCGTTCCCTCCCTTAGTCCGACCTCAAAGGGAGAGTGGGCTCTTCCAGAACACGGTCTGTTCCATGTAATGACAAGGACGCCACACTCTCCTTACTAATTGAACGTTTAGAAACATTTCGGTCCCCGGGTGCCACATGCGCGAGATTACAGAGCAAACCATTTTCTACGGCCTCGCTGTGGGTTGTTACGTTTTCACCTGACGTGCGGTCGTCTGCGGGACGTGAGACGCTCGGCATCTCTACGTTAACCGCATCGTAGTAGATTCGGGGGAGAGGGACAGAAAATGAGGGAGGAAATTCCCCCTCTGGATCCTTTTTGTTATCAGCGTTGAAATCACCGGCAGCAGCATGCGCGGTTGCCCTCTGGGTCCCGACTGCTCCGACGCCCACGACAGACGCAGCGAAAAGACGGAAAGGAAAAAAAAAAGAAAAAAAAAGCGCGTGATAATATCCAATAATAGGATGGTAATGATAGAATCTGTAGCCTGGGGCAGGTCACGAACTGCCTGGGACAACGCTCCGTGCACTCTCTGGCCTTCGTCGACTACCACAAGACATGAGTCCCCCCAACCTCGATGACCGTCCTCTGCCTTGAACGAAATACTGAGAGAGAGAGAGAGAGAGAGAGAGAGAGAGAGAGAGAGAGAGAGAGAGAGAGAGAGAGAGAGAGGAAGCTTGCCTGATGTCCCGAAAAAAAAGAAAGAGAGAGAGAGAGAGAGAGAGAGAGAGAGAGAGAGAGAGAGAGAGAGAGAGAGAGAGAGAGATGAAAAACAGGCATGACTCTTCAAGGTAAAAGTTGGTAATCGAGAAAATCATTCAATATTATAATTAAGTCAAGTAAGATGGTACAAGATCACGTCTTGTTATACCTGGGAATCATCATCACTGGCCTCTGTTGTTTGTTGTTGTTGTTGTTGTTGTACTATTCCCTCTGGTGTATTTGAATTCCATGTTTGACTCTCGCGTTTATTCTATGACTCGATCAGCAAAAACCAGACCAGATCACCGTCGCTCCCGCCCACTGGCCAGGGTGGGGGGTCCTCCCCCGCACCACTGCGCAAGTACCACCCCCCTTCCCTCCTCACAACCCCCCACCCCCAACACCCCTTTACATCTCAATGAATACAACAGACAACAAGCTTTGTAAGTAGATTTTTTTTTCTGGTTTTTACTGAAATGGATTCACTGGAAACACTAACACCTCCTCCACCCCCGAGTATGATTTCCAAGTTTACGTTTCTCGGGGAAATTGTTCTTGCAAACGTGGTGTGGTGTTACCAGACGCTTTCTCGTGCACCAGAAGAAGGAAGATAGCAACATGGATGGTGCTGCCTGAGTGTTTCTGTAGCGAATCTTGCTTAAGAAAATTACACCTGATCCCACTTTACCTTAATGTCTAGAAAATGGCGAGCGATAAGACAACTGGAAATGCAATTACCAGGGGCCTAGAATGGTGGGTTTTTATGGGCGTGCGTCCCATGGTTTACCAGTGGTAGGGAAGGACTAGCGAACCGTGGTAATGATGTGCCTCGGGCTCTTGCATGGTCCGGCCGATCATGTTATCTTCTCGGGTGTTCCATGGTCCTGTCGGTCATGTTATCTTCTCGGGTGTTCCATAGGTCCTGTCGGTCATGTTATCCTCGGGTGTTCCATGGTCCTGTCGGTCATGTTATCCTCGGGTGTTCCATGGTTCTGCTATTCATATTATTTTTCTTGGGTGTTCCATGGTTCGGCCGGTCGTACTTTTCCGTATGGTGTTCCCGGACTCCGCCTTTGGCGAGGCTGTATCATCTTCAGCAGACAGTAAAGGAGCGCTATGTCGTCGCAGACCTTCCTTCCAAAAAAGGAGGCCACCTTATCCTGCATCAGCCTGCAGTCGTCGCCTTCATCATTAATTTCTTAATCTCTTGTCATGCAGAATTGTCGAAGCTGAGCAGTTTTGATGAGCTCAACTGCCTCACGAGGTACGTAACCACTTCACTATACTGTATGAAAAGACTTCGGGAATCATGTCCACATTTCCGTGTAAGTACATCATCTGTGGGGTGAAGGTTCATCTGTACCGTAAAAAGTTGCTTATACGATAAATATCATCAGAAACAAGACTTCCAAGTTTACCCTAACGAGCATAAGTAACTGGATAAGAAACAATCAGAAGAGGATAATGTTGACCATCTACTCGTGTTAACTATATACGTGACACGCACTCACCCTCCCCTTCTCACCGAAAATATAGAAAATATATCATACATCAACCTCAGTCTGTAGGTAAACTCTTCTGTCAAGTAAGGTAAGATGACAGGATAAATAAAAACTAGAAAGAAAGGGAATAATGATTGATAAGCAGCACAACCATCAGCGATTCCATCAGGTAACCATCCATCCGTCGCTGCACACGTCAACACACCAAGCAGTGCCACAAACTGGAGACGACACGAGCGAACACGGGTAGCCGGCCGTGCGGGTCATCACGTCGCATGGCAGCAGTGGCAACACTTGCATTCATTAGACAGGCAGTTGTTAACGCACAGCTGTTCTCCTGTGAGGGACGCATACCTCTGCTCCTGTGAGCAGTGGAGAATGGATACGTGTGTTCGTCGACCTGCCGTGCCATCTGTAAGGGGGATAACGTGGCCTGGGTCAGTGCTCGCCTCATTAACGAGGGAAACATCCAGTGTTCCTTGATGATTATTTTCCTTTCCCCTGGGGCGAGGGAGGGGGAGGCTGGTGATCCAGGACACTGCTTTCGTCCTCCCCCCACACCCACCCCCATCACCCCGTGCACATTGCAGCTGTTTGGAATGTGTATCTAGGTTTGTGTGTGTGTGTGTGTTGTTCTCTAGTCATATTTTCACTCTCTCTCTCTCTCTCTCTCTCTCTCTCTCTCTCTCTCTCTCTCTCTCTCTCTCTCTCTCAAACACACACACACAAATACGTGAATGAAAGACATTGTTTTCCCAAAGAAATCTGGTAGCAATGACTATGTCGGGTCTTGGTAGTATACTACAACACCAAGTGTCGGTAGTATACTACAACACCAAGTGTCGGTAGTATACTACAACACCAAGTGTCGGTAGTATACTACAACACCAAGTGTCGGTAGTTTACTACAACCCGAGCCATACTACCCAGGTTGCTCGTCATGTAATTGGCTTCATTTTCTGCGCAGGATGGAGCAGATGTGTCGTTTTCTTCCTTCCTTCATTGTGGCAGTTTTCTTTCTTTTTTTATACTTTTTTGCTGTTTGTCTTTTGCTGTTGAGGTCACTCTTTCTGTCGGTATGTGTTTGATGTGTAGATATACGTGTGTGTGTGTGTGTGTGTGTGTGTGTGTGTGTGTGTGTGTGTCTCCTGCTGTTGATATAGCCTCTCTGATTTTAAGCTGATGATGAGTAAGACTTGTCTAATACGTGAAATATTACTAGTTTAATTCTCTCTCTCGGTCTCTTTTTGCCACACTACTTCTTCATCTTCTTCTTCCTGTTCATTTTCCTGTTCATCTTCTTCTTCCTGTTCATTTTCCTGTTCATCTTCTTCTTCCTGTTCATTTTCCTGTTCATCTTCTTCCTGTTCATTTTCCTGTTCATCTTCTTCCTGTTCATTTTCCTGTTCTTCTTCTTCTTGACACTTGCAGTATCATTACGGGGGGGTAGGGGTAGGGGGTAGTTGTTGGACCCCCCCCCCCCCCCCGTGCGCTACGAACACAACAATTTCCCACAAGTGGAAAAATTCACCATTAAAACTGTACAATCAAGCTCACTGGAAAAGCACGTCCTTGGCTTACATGGCCATGTTCTTCCCAGTGGCGGCCCCCGAGATTTACCGTGTGTGGATATGTATCATTACCATCCCCCCCAGCCCTCTCCCCTCCAACCCTGGGGAGCAACCGGAGTTATTTTCTGGGTTAGCATGTGATACGCCATGCTCATCGAGAGGCTGTTGCCCACCTGTTAATGTTCCCGTCAAGGTTGGCCTTGGGGGAGGAGGGGAAGAGGAGGGGGGGAGGCTGTTCGTGCAAGTGGGAGCCGTGGTGGGAGGAAGGAGGAGGGGGGGGGGGGCTGCTTCTCCACCTACAGTGTAGTATTGTCCCCAAAAGTCCAAACGTTTCTCTGGAAAAGTGTCACAAGTCTTTTTTCTTGCTTATTTTCTTATTTTTGATTTAGATTCAGAGGGTGAGTATATATATATATATATATATATATATTTATATATAAGCTTTTCTGTTCTCGCCTCACAGTTATACACACTCACACAAGATCACCAGATCACCACACTCTTTCACCCGTAATCGAGCCCAGTGGACGTGGTCGGCTTCCTGAGCGCTGCGAAAGCCCACAGATGGGACAGGATGGTAAAGGTATATACCACACTACTGCTACCACCACAACTACCACTGCTACCACCACCACCACAACAACAACAAACATTAGCCTCACGAGCATGGGACCTCTCTCTCTCTCTCTCTCTCTCTCTCTCTCTCTCTCTCTCTCTCTCTCTCTCTCTCTCTCTCTCTCTCTCTCTACGCACCGGATACTGGTGATGATGATGACAAGCGCCATCACTATCATGCACCCTTCACTGTGACAGTAATGAGCACGGAGAGTGTGTACGCCCTCTACCCTCCCAGTACCATGTCATGACGTCATATCTGTGTCATCAACCCCAGTCAGGTTGTGTCACCACCCCTGCCTGCCTCAGGCTGTCATGTCAGCAGTGTCAAACGACGAGGAGGCATTGACGCGTGTCACATCTAAGATAGCGGTTGAGAGAGAGAAATATTGGGTGGTTGGAGGCATGTAGACTAGTTAGAGGCACATAAGATAGTTACAGGCGCATGGGGTAGTTACAGGCATATGGGATAGACTAGAATAGTAAGAGGATAATTGTTCTCCAGGGTTGTACTCTCCCAGTCACGTATCGTACCGTCATGCTCTAAGGTTGTAACTTCGTACTCAAGGATCGCATCGTCATGTTCAAGGACCTCACCGTCGTGATCAACGATCGAACAGACGTGCTTAAGGGGTTTTCACCCTTTGACTATCCTTACGACTGCTTCAGTACATGTCATTGGTCCATTTCCCTTGGTAGGTAATGCCAGAATACATCCTGCAGCTCCACAACTTTCCCCCGTAATGTTCGTCTCACAACCGTCGCCTTGATATGTTTGATGGGACCGACCGTCTCGTAAAGGGTAATGCTGGACTCGATGTGAGACAAAGCGAAGTTATGATCTTCCCCATAGTTTGTGTGTGGACACCACCTGCACGAGGATTGGCTGTTATGATCCCTCCTCCTCCTCTGGTGTCTCCTCCTTCATATGGCCTTCCTTCTTTCAGTGTACCTGGTCTGCAGACACCCGAGAACTCAAATTGATTCTCGTAATTTTTCCCTCCTCATCAGATAATGTTTTTCTTTCACCTTATCAATCTACGCATCTCCGATGTGACCTCCCCCCCGCCCGTGGCATGACGGCTACTGTAAAAACACAGACGAAAGATTCCCCAGATGATCTGTAGAGACGGCCAGGGACGAGAGCGTCTGATCGTATGTTACGCAGATGACCACAAACTGAAGAGGATGAGGAGCACCCGAGTGGTCATCAAGATAAGATTGCTGACCTTGGATTACAGATATGATACCCCAGACTACGACTGCCGTCAAGAACTGCGGGTGTGGTTACCTTCAGTAGCAGTTATTTACAAACTGCGACAGCAGTAGCTGGGACCTGTATAAGCCTTGGTCAGATCATAATACAGTGACCCCCGAGGGGAGTTAAATATCTGCACACACACACACACACACACACACACACACACATGAACCAGATCGATATCCTTTTAATTCGCAGCCTCTACTGCGGCAGCAGACACGAACAGCTGTGATGACCACGAAGAACAGTAACTAAAACGTCGGACTGTGTACACGGGGCGCAGCGCCGGCCGCTCCTTATGCGGAGAGGCTACAGGAGGAAGGCGAGCATCTTCTGTAGCCACGAAGTATCTGACATCACCTCTCGGGCATCGCTGGGACGTGGCAGGAATGCTAATGAAGCCATTGTCGACCCCACATGGAGGCCTTCGATACATATTTATCCCCCCCCCCCCTCGCTGGTTACAGTTACCAAATACCTAGGGACAAACTGTTATATCATTATCCAATACACGTATGATTCTTGATGAATGTCTCCTATTAAGGTCAGTATGTGATCCCGCCTGTGGCCTTATTCTTAGTCCCTCGTATTTCCATGTCCAATCCAGAGGTTGCCTCAGACACCTGTTGAGGCATTTCATGATGTACTTGACTTCCAGTTCTTGTTGTGGAAAGATTGACCAAGCCTTCACACAGCCAGGCTCGGGCCTCCTTGCTCCCCTTCCCCCCTCTTTCTTCCCTGATTGCCAGGGTTATTAATATCAGGCATTACACCACGTGCCCCCACCAGCCTCTGTGTGTACACAACTCCCTGACGCCCTTGAGCTCGTGTGTGAGTTCCTGACTGTAGCGACGGAGGCGGTGGTGTGGCCACAGACGGCCGCTGGTGGGAGTAATCAGTCACAAACAACAGCAGCAGCGACACCCGTTCTTCCCTACCTCCCTCTCTCCCTCCCTCGTCCTCTCACCCTCACTCTTTCCCTCCCTCCTCCTCTCCCCCACCCGCTCCACACCGATCTTAGCTCATCCGTGGGCGTGGTGGTGGTGGCTCCCTCCTCCCCAGGCCCTACCACCACCACCACCGCCACACTAACTCCTCCTGCGCCCTCGAGACAACCTGGCCGTACTTGTGCCAGCTGCCCGGCCTCGCCCCCGATCCTCCCTCCCTCCCCCCTGCTCCCCCATCCCGGGTGTACACACACACACACACACACTGCCCCCGTTCATAAGACTGTTGGTGTCTGCACGACGCAAGCAGAGGGCGCTAGTCACTCTGTGTGTGTTGAGAACAAACCTATTTCTTGTCAGTGTTTTATATTACTTTTTTTTTTTTTTTCCTCCTTGGAAGATAATTGCGAGGTGTACAGAGGCGAGCTTTGGCTGGGGAGATGGAGGTCCAAGTGAACGATAATATAAGAAAGGAAGGAGGAGAGATGTGGTGGCAGGGGCCATGTCATCGTCATTAATATTCAGGCAAGAGGTTGCTCCATATAACAGCCGCGTCGGACCCCGGCCAAACGAACCACATTCCTCCTCTCCGACGCTCGCCATATTGTTTTTCTTGCCTGTTGTCTACATCTATTCCCTCCTCCTTCCCCCACGGCCACTCCTCCTCCCCCAAGGGTCGGAGTCGGTTGTCAATCTTGTGTTTAATTTCGCAGTAAAAAAAAACCCCAGTGTGCAAGTGTGTCCTGGGATTAACATGGTTCTATATGCATGGGTGTCTTGGGATTGAAACACCTTTGTACACGGGGATGCCCTGGGACTAAAGTAGTTTTGTGCTCTGGGATGGATGTCCTGGGATTGAAAGAGCTGAATACACAGGGATGAAAAAAAAAAATAGAGCTGAGTACACAGGGATGTCCTGGGATAAAAATAGCTAAGGACACGGGGATGAAAAATCCCCGGGTATACAAAGGGGTTTTGTGTCGTGCGATTAAAGCCGGCACCAGACCCGAGGAATGTCTAGGTACCTGGACACTGGAGCAAAGTCCTGGACACCTGCCCAGCCAGCGAGGGTGACGCTGCAACAAGAGCAGAGCTGTGTCTCCCGTGCAGGCACCGCCACCCTGGCTTTCCCCTCCGAGAACACCACAGCCAGCCAGGGTTGATGATGAGAAGGGTTAGGAAGCCTTAATTCCCCGCTGCTTCTTGTAGTTAACAGAGACATAATACTTGGGTAACAGCAACGTAATCTGTTGCTCTGGCAGAAGCTGACTGATGGTTGAGATCCATTAATAAGATCTTGTGGTTGTCTTTATGAAGCAAAGATAAACCTTGGGATTTTTTTTTTACACGGAACTGAAGGAAGGAAGATTAGTTCTTGCAGGTCTTCAGATGTAAAAAGTCTCTCGTTATCTATATCAGAAAAGTGGGTTTTATTTTTCTGGTACGTTTTATACCACTCTGCGATGAGAGCCATTGCTGCTGGGAGATGTGATGGCATGAAGTTAACCGTTCATCACACACCTACTGTGCCTTCAATATCCTCCTCTCTCAATGACAAAAGTTAAAGCTCAACGGGCAAGAAGAATAGTATGTTGTTGTCGTGTTGACGAAGCTGTTACAGTGGTGGACACTACTAGTGTGCGGGGTAGCGATCTAGGGGTCTGAAGGACTCTGAACCCTAGTGAAGCACCAGGCAGACCACACGGCAGGGGTATATATGGCCTTAGATAAGATACGGGTGTGTGGGAGCCACTAAGACCGTAGCTACGGTGTTGAAGGCTCCGCTGAAAGAATTATATTTGTGGTTTTAAATGAAGGTAGATTTCTGGTGAAAGGGAATAGAAGACGGAGGTGCTGATCACTCTCTCTCTCTCGCACCTCACAAAAGTGAGAATGAATATGGTGCAAGAAGTGAAGCAGAAGGATTGGATGGAGGAACTAGTAAGGTAAAACAGAAAAAGCAGTCGTGTTGTTGTCCACCAGGATATGAAGTAAAGGAGAGGTAAGTGAGGAAGATTGTGAGGCTTATATTGCGAAGAATGACTTATAAGTGGGGACGAGTATGAGGTCATAAGTAAGGGAGGATGATTCATAAATACGGTCTACGCGAGGACGACAGAGCTGGAGGGACAAGACGGCAATGTGAACGAGGAATGTGGATCCTGTTAATTCCCTTGATGAAGCCTGCCACGGACCCCTGCAGGTGAAGACTCTACCGCTGGGTGGAGATCCCCACCATCCTACCCCCACCCCTTCCCTCCCTCCCTCCCTCCCTCCCTCCTACTACTCCTCTTCTCCCCCCCCCCCCCCCCCCCCCCCAACCACTCCCAGCAGGACTCATCTTCATGTTCCGCGGCCGAACCAGTTAAGACGCCGAGTCCGAAGACGGCGACAGTGAACTGATTCCCTCAGAGGCCGAAGGATGCCCACACGGCCTCTCCCCCTCCCCCACGCCCCGCCCCCGAGCCCCTCCCCAGCCCCACTGCTGATACAGGTGGAGGAATCCTGAGCGTCCTGGACGAGGTTTGTAGGAGCGTCCGAGGAAGGCGAACGGAACGTTGTCCAGATGTGAGGAAGGTATAACGCAAACCCAACACTGGGCGTGGGTTGTGACCCGCGCCTTCCCTGCCACGCTAGTGAACGGTGGCGAGGAAGGGGATGCTGAAGCGCACCGTAAACTTCATGATGATGACGCGACTGATGCTGACGATTGATGCTGGGAGTGGTGCGCAGTGCGAGGCTGAAGGAGAAGGGTCATCAATAGCACTAGAGGAGGAGGAGGAGAGATGGTGACTGGTGATGATGCTGATGCGCACTATAAACCTGATGACAATGCTGCTGATGGTGCTGACACTTGGTCCTGACGCTCCTGATGGTGCTGACACTTGGTCCTGACGCTGCTGATGGTGCTGACACTTGGTCCTGACGCTCCTGATGGTGCTGACACTTGGTCCTGACGCTCCTGATGGTGCTGACAGTTGGTCCCGACGCTGCTGATGGTGCTGACACTTGGTCCTGACGCTGCTGATGGTGCTGACACTTGGTCCTGACGCTGCTGATGGTGCTGACACTTGGTCCCGACGCTGCTGATGGTGCTGACACTTGGTCCTGACGCTCCTGATGGTGCTGACACTTGGTCCTGACGCTCCTGATGGTGCTGACACTTGGTCCTGACGCTGCTGATGGTACTGACACTTGGTCCCGACGCTGCTGATGGTGTTGACAGTCGGTCCCGACGCTGCTGATGGTGCTGACACTTGGTCCTGACGCTGCTGATGGTACTGACAGTCGGTCCCGACGCTGCTGATGGTGCTGACAGTTGGTTCCGACGCTGCTGATAGTTTGAGGCTGACGCTTGACCCTTGTCTTTCATGGCATTTGTGACATTGATGCTTCCTCTTGGTCACATCTGTTCATGACTGGCCACCTGCTCCTCGTACTGATGCTCCTGATCTCGCGCATGACGCTTCTGTTGATGGTATGTTGACGACCTTACTTGTGCTTGTGATGATGCCAGCGTAGCATCATTCATCACGATAATGATGATGAGGTCCGTGCCGATGTGGGGGGGTTGTTGATGACTAGAATATTGAGCAGGGAATTAGACGATGATGATGGTGATTGAATCATGTTGAATTGATTACTGCAGTGGCTGGGTGTGGATGATGATGGTGATAATGACGGATATGATAGTGATGATGGTGATAATGACGGATATGATAGTGATGATGGTGATAATGACGGATATGATAGTGATGATGGTGATAATGACGGATATGATAGTGATGATGGTGATAATGACGGATATGATAGTGATGATGGTGATAATGACGGATATGATAGTGATGATGGTGATAATGACGGATATGATAGTGATGATGGTGATAATGACGGATATGATAGTGATGATGGTGATAATGACGGATATGATAGTGATGATGGTGATAATGACGGATATGATAGTGATGATGGTGATAATGACGGATATGATAGTGATGATGGTATATACGAATTATTTTTATTTTCCTGTGGGTATTGAAGGTACCACTCTGTGTCACCTGATAATGTTGATGATGATGATGGTAGTTTACCAAGCGACTGCTCATGGCCTCCAGCGTTGATGTCGGTGAGTGACGTCCCTCGTCCTCGTGTTGATGAAGATGCTGTTAGTTAAGCCTGCCTGCCATAATCTTGCTTTTGTATGATTCATCCCGCGTTACCCGCACACGCCCAATATGGTCTCGAAGATCTTGTTTACGATGCCTCGTCTGCCGCTGTTACTAAATCTCTCTCGTCTACGATGTAACTCCTGTTCCAGGAACCACTACTGCTCCTCCCTGGGGTTCCTGAAGATGTGTTCCTCTGCCGCCCACTGCCTCCTGCCTTGTTACTGCTGGCCATACATGTTGTCTGCTGGTTTGGAGTGTGTTGTAATAGCGAACGATTCCTTCTGTTTTGTTATTTGTTGTTCTTGTTGTTGTTATTATTATCATTTTTTTTTTTGCATTTTTTTATTATCGTCATCAGTGAACCAGCGACACAGGAGTGGATCTTACACGTTCCTACACCTGCAAACTCAACATTTTCTGTGAAATATGCGATGAAAGGAATGTCTGGAATACGTTAGGAAACAAGGCTCTCCCTTGGTCTGTGAGTTAAAGGAACGTTGAACATTATTAAGCAACGTGGGATAAGCCCAGATTCCTCTTAGGTTACTTCTTCAAAAACCTGATGGTTCTCTTGGTGTCAGTAGGAGTGAGTAAGATCGAGTTCCTCACATGGTATTGTACGAGGAAGACACCGACCCCACCAGACCTTACCCATCACCTCTCCTCTATTCTCATCACCGACCGTCGTCTGTACACCTCCACTAACACACGAGGCGCTGTGCACATATTCCTCCTCCCACTGCAAGACTCCACAGCTCTGAAATCTGAGATTATGAGTCAATACATTCGTAAAAATGTCCATATCATCATGCACCTGCCTGTGGAATCTTCCTACAGACCCAGAATTCCAGATTTTCCCAAAAAAAAGAAAAAAGAAAAAAGAGTTGTGTACATCACCTTGCAGCTGCCCTTCCAGCCTTCTTCCAGACCACAACTGAGCACCAAAAATGGCCAGCAATCTTCCAGACTCTGAGATTTGTATAAAAGAAGAGAAATGACCAAAATCCGTGAGACACTTGCACGATCACTGGTTGTTGACGAGAAAATCATATTTGGAGAGATACTGACCAGTTCCCGTTTTCTTTGTCATTGTAGAAACACTTGTAAAGTAAAATGATTTAGTCGAGGTACAAGTGAATTGCTTACCAACAGCTTTTGTTGGTATAATACAAATAGGACCCAAATGTACTATAATCACAACCGAAAAGCTAAATTTAAGACCTAAGATACCTTATATATATATATATATATATATATATATATATATATATATATATATATATATACACGCACACCTCCCGTAGAAGGTATATAGCGTGATATAGCGCTATACTGGGGCCCAGCACGTAGCAGTCCCGTGTTGTATATCGCCGCGAGGTGACTCATACTTCATATGATACATAGACATAACATGGAAGGTTATTTATCGTCTTGTGCACCGTCATACATTATAGATGCGTAGCAATGTTGATGTAGCAGTTATATGTGTGTGTGTGTGTGTGTGTGTGTGTGTGTGTGTGTGTGTGTGTGTGTGTGTGCGCACAGTGAGGAGTAAAGCCATGGTACATATATAAGGTTAAGACACGGGGCAACAGGAGTGTAAAATTCTCTCCCCGTTACACACATATAATAATCACACACACACACACACACACACACACACACACACACACACACCGTGTTATACAAATGATATGCAAAGCCAAATTCACTTGCATCCCGGCCTCAGAGAGTTGCATGTCGATTGCCCTCAGCAGATGGGGTGCACAATAGGGGGTTACTTCTCTTAACAGAGATGGTAACGTGCCTTTCAGTTAGAGCTCTCTCTCTCTCTCTCTCTCTCTCTCTCTCTCTCTCTCTCTCTCTCTCTCTCTCTCTCTCTCTCTCTCTCTCTTCAGACCACACCATTTCGCTTGGACCTGTGTGTCTGTATGGTTAGTGTGTGTGTATATATATGTGTGTGTGTGTGTGTGTGTCTTCTCCCCCCCCCCCCCCCCCCCCATCGTTTGTTGGCGTTATATCTCATCTTGCGTAAAGTATCCAACCTCTCGATGAGGCAATTTCGGACGTCACTCCCTTAAAGAATTCAGTTCGTTTTCACTCTCCACGAGAGAAAGTTTACAGAACGAGGCATTTGGTGTGTGTGTGTGTGGGGGGGGGGGGGGGTGGAGTAGGCGAGCGAATTCCTGCAGTAGGATATGAACCTGACCTCTGCCAGGCCAGGATACCCCTGTCTCTCGCCCTCCGCCCACACCCGCGCCACCACGCCCAACACTCCTACGCTGGCAGCATACCTTTACCCTACCCTCCCCCACACACGCACCGCCCTCCTCCCACCCATAAACTTCCTCCATGACCCCGCTAGCGCTCACGAAGGATTCTGCCGTCGGCCGACCCGTTTACCGCCCTATAATCTCTCCTCAGGCCATCACCTACACCGTACGCCCATAGGTAATCCTCTCTTCCTGTTAACCAGTCTGTGTCCACATTCTTTCTCTCTCCCTTTCTCCTCTCCCTCTGTATGTCCTGCTGTGGGATGGCCTGTCTATTCTCGCATGTCCCCCCGACCTGAGTTGCCTTATGCCTGCGCCTGTGTGCCCCTCTTCCTTCGCCCCCATCTTTGATCCCACACTGTTATATCAGCGTCGATACCATACATGCGCTACGGGATTCCCTGTGCTGTCTTTACCACTTTTTCATCCGTTTCCTCCCATCTTCATCGTCGTCCACCACAACTTCTTCTCGCCATGATTCATGTCTATGAACCACCAGCTCCTGACTAGAGATACAGAGTCTCTTTGATGGGTGACTCTCAGGTTCGAGACTATTTTCGGGAGCTCTGCATGTACCTCGATCTCACGCTTGAGGGATAGATTTCATGCAGTGCTTTAGAATTGCAAAGTAATGCTTGAGCAACACACGGTAAGAGCAGACGTCCTGCTCGCATTCCTGGCTTAACTTTCATCACCCCCCCAGTCCATTAACGCCTATAAATAACCATTACTTATTGCCCATTACTTATCCATACTCTCCATCTCTCTTATTCACCTCTCGCAACCCCTTATTTACCGAGGGTCTACCGTCGTCCGGACCCCACAGAACCGATCATTACCAACCAACTCATACACCAATAATCACTCCATTTATGACGTGGCGCGCAGTGCCCTCCCCCACGCCTCACATCTGCATCACACATCTGTCTTCCCCCCCCTCCCCCTCCCCCACAGAGCCCCCGTGTATCGAACGAGCGCCCACCACGTAGCACCGTCTTAGGTATGCTATCACAGCGTTGCTTCATTCATCATTCACACATCGTGTATCATCAAACGAGGTCTGGATGTACGTAGGAGAGACGAGTCTGTGTTTGTTGGCGTCCCATGTGTGTTGTTCCCCATCCTAGTATGCTATGTGTATATATGTATATATATATATATATATATATATATATATATATAGAGAGAGAGAGAGAGAGAGAGAGAGAGAGAGCATCTGTCATCGAAATCTGTGACTTAACACATTGCCTGTCACCCACCGTTCACATACCAAGCAGCCACACCACCGACACCCACTCAGTTTTCCCCCTGCCAAGCCACCCACCTTCAGGCCCTGTCACCCCCCACACGCACGCCCACCTCATCATGTCTACATCACATAACACTCCCACATTTACTTGTTCCGACCGTCACATGCGCCAGCCTCATATGCGTCACTACGTGGAATTCCACGAGGAATGTTGGCTCGTGTTGGTCACGGCCCTGGCTGAATAGGTGGGTTAGTGAATGTACCGTCAGGTTTACACAAAGGTAGGTTGCTGAGCAGGGTAGTCTGATCACTGTGTTTCCCTCCGTAGGAGGTAGAAATATTGTTTTTCTTCTGTTTCATTTTTCTCTTTCTCTCCAACAGTCAACACTCTAATCCTGGCTTGGAATTAGTGCCTTTAAAGAAAATAAACTTGAGGGTCAGGTCAAAGGCTGATGGTATCGAGGGTGTAGTGAAGATGAAATGTAGTGAAAATGGCCTTTGACCTGACCTCAAAGGGTCAAGTACAGGGTCACCGGCGTCGGGAGTGTAGGGAAGATGCATTCTTTATGGGTGTAGTGAAGGTAACGTTTATCGTGGGTGGAGGGAATTTAGGTTTATCTTTGGTGAGGAGGATGTCCTTGGTATATATATATATATATATATATATATATATATATATATATATATATATATATATATATATATATATATATATTATCTGAAGGACGGGACCTGGCTGATCACCTGATATAGCCGAGGTTCGATCCTTATTGGGCAGAAAGAAGGCAGAGTACTACTTTGCTTAACGAGGAACGAGGCAAGGTTCTTTTTTTTACGGTGGAACAATTGCCATGGAGGAAGAGGTACTGCTTGAGGTAAGGAAGGTGAAGCTGAGGTGCCTCCAGAACAAAGCATGTGCGGCGTGTTGGTGTTCCAGCCTGGAAGCTCCCTCACATAACTTGTCCAGGTTGGTAATCTTGGAGGTATTCACTTGCATCACACTGGAGGCAGAGTCGTGAAGGCATCCTAAGATAATGTGCTATTTAGTGCTGCCGTCCTGGAGGCGTCCTAAAGACAGCACTGGCCGTGGGTGATCGTGAGGGCGTTCCAGGATAACGCTGATAAGGACCTTCATGAAGATAGTCTCACACGGGCTGCCTCTGCCTCAAGGCGTTCATGGCAATATATAATGAGAACAATACTGACGCAGACGTTCTCGGAGGCAGTGTTGGGCGCGGGCATTATGAGGTGACCTCGCGCTGGTTTACAGGGACTAGAGTGATTCCAGAACAGTTCTTGGAGCCCGGGTTATTATGATGTTATGTATTGGACAAGAGTAGCGATTGTCTGGAAGACTTATGATCACAGGCATTATGAACTGACCCTACGGCCGCTAGTCGAGAGCATTATGAACTGACTCCAAAATCTTACTGGACCTGGACAGTCATGAATGGGTTCTGCGAGAGTTCTGGCCACGGGCGGGTACTTGTGAAGCGATTGTATGATTGCGGTGATCAAAAGCACGGCGGAAGGCATTCAAGGAGAGCCTTGCTTTGGCCCGCAGGCATCCATGAAGAAATCTTAGGTTGGTCGGGTAAAACTAAAGAAGATAATCTACAAGAATATTGGTAACCCTGGCGAGGTAGAGAGGCAGTCACATTTCCCCCAAAGGGATGCGTCCCTCGACGGAGGTGGCCACCATTTGTTGAAAACCTCCCAGGGTAAAGTTGGCCACAGACCAGATCCAATAACCTCTGTGAGAGCAGTTCCATGCGTCACTATCCATGAGCATCCGTAAAAGCTCTCCAGGACATCATGGACCGTAGACACTCAACCGAGGATAGCAGTGGCCCGAGGCCCTCATGCAGGAACCCTCCCTCCCAAATGATAGTGGGGAATGTTGGCTAAAGGGTACAATCATGGTCTTCCTCGCCCGCACATGTACTCGAGCTTTCCAAAAGCGACTGAACTGTAGGGAAATGCGAGGCGATGGTGGAGGCGATGCCTCAAACATTTCTGGCAGACTAGTACTCATGCATTTCCTCCTCCGGGCGTGGATCTTCATGCGTCCAGACCACGAGCTGCCCTCTGACTCTGTGGTTGTGGGCTCCTTTCCTCTCCCCCCCCCCCCCCTCCTCCACTCCCTGCAGCACACCCTCTGGTTGAGCCATATGGGCGCGCGAGGCTCCGGAAATAGCGTGACATGACCTCCACCGCGTCCACGATCCATGAAGCTACTTCGGAGGCTGGAAGAGGAGCCACGCCCAACACTACAAAGAGGCACGAGAAGTGCGAGGTAAAGGTCGGAGCTGAGATGGATTGGTATGAAGAGAGAAGCTAGTGAGGGCTGGAAGAAAAGCCAGTGAGGGCTGGAAGAGAAGCCAGTGTGGGCTGGAAGAGAGGCCAGTGTGGGCTGGAAGAGAGGCCAGTGTGGGCTTGAGCAGGGTCATGAGAGGTTGTGTGTGGGTGTTAGAATAAAGAAATAGTTGGTGTGGGCGGGAAGATGGGCTGGTCGGTGGTGATTGGCCTGGACAAGGAACAATACTGACGAGATGAGAGGCCAGGCAGTGTACTTGTTTCTGAAAGGCAAATATATAAGCTAGTCATAAAGCTCGCCGTAGGCGTGGGCGTGGGCGTGAAGTAAGCTTCGCATAGTCATGAACAGGGGAGGGGGGGGCATTTTGGGCTTGGAGGAAGCAAAAGCTAGTTTGTGAAAAAACTGAAAAATGTGATGATGGTAGTGCTAGGTGGACTGCTGTTCAAGCTGGGGTGGTGCTGGGTGGACTGCTGTTCAAGCTGGGGTGGTGCTAGGTGGACTGCTGTTCAAGCTGGGGTGGTGCTAGGTGGACTGCTGTTCAAGCTGGGGAGGAGATATATGCGGAGGGCGTTTAATGAGGTAGTTTGTGGCGAGGAATGACGACTGGAGTAGCTGATGGTTAGAGCGTCAGGCAGCGCAAAGTAAAGCTGGACGGACTGACCACAAACGAGGATGATGTTCTTATTTTTTCTTGTACAAGTCATCAGTTCCCCTGAAGATCATGCGGTCGACTGACTCATTACTTACTGGGAAGGTGATTCACAAGGCTTGGCTGGCTGGCTGGAGAGTGAGTGGTTGATGTACCAGCTGATTGTATACCTTCATAGTGTAGCGGTTAGCGTTCCTGACCATGCCGCATTCACGGACAGCTCAGGGTCGAGCGCAAAGGTTCGAATCCTGGTTGCGACAGGCGGTCCACAGTCAACCCAGCTGTTCATCCAACTCTTAGGGTTGATCGATAATCTTAGTTACCTGGATCTGGCTAGGGTATGTATATATATATATATATATATATATATATATATATATATATATATATATATATATATATATATATATATATAAATAGAGAGAGAGAGAGAGAGAGAGAGAGAGAGAGAGAGAGAGAGAGAGAGAGAGAGAGAGAGAGAGAGAGCTTAAATGAGATGGCTTTGATTAGGGCCTCAGCTGTCTCAGCTAATTTAAAAAATTGTGACATTGGTAAAATACCTTGCTGGCCGGGGAGTGGTTGATATATCAACTGGCTGTATAGCTTGTTAGATAGATGAGTAATTATGGCATTGATTGAATGACTGGTTTGCTGAATTAACAGAACGATATATAACGGCTGAGCGATCTGTTGAAATCTGTTCGTACCTGTTGCCTGGTTTTGTGAAATTCTTTTTTTGTGTTTGGTTCGTCTTCGATTGGCCGATCGTCTGTCATGATTGGTGGGTTGCCTAATCCATCACAAGGATGCGTCATGCGACAGTTCTATCCTTGCTTGACCATTCATGACGGGCTGGTTGGTCAAGGATCGATAATCAAGGTGAGTGATCTCACCTTCGCTACATCACTCACTGATCGTCTTAATCTAGTCCACACAACATCATCTTCTTCACTGTCGTCCACAGTGGAGTCTTCCTAACTAACCATGATTCCTACCTACCATACCTGGGTCTTCCTCTACCATGAGACGCCACTATGCGTCATCATCCCCCCCCCGCCCCCCTCCTTTCCCTTCCGTGGACACGAATGACAGACCAACGAAGCTATCACTACGCACGGCCCACGAAACATTCACTAATATTACGACCACCGACCCACGCTTCACGAATATTTGGAACATTGTATGATTGACTCAGTTACTGAGAATATAAGAATATTTGGAACCAATATTTAACTTGCGAATATCTTAAGGAAAGAAATGAAATATTTTTTCTCCCAGTTCCACTTGGCGAAATCATCCCGCTTTACAGATGAATTAACGCACTTTCTCGTTTACCTGTGATGAGTCATTTTTATTCTTTTATTCACGTACTTTTCCGTTACTCACCATTGATCTCTGTTAGCTCGCGTGATACTCCTCTCTCTCTCTCTCTCTCTCTCTCTCTCTCTCTCTCTCTCTCTCTCTCTCTCTCTCTCTCTCTCTCTCTCTCTGAGCCAACCACCATTTAACGCAACCCGTCCTCCAGGAAGTCGTGGAATATCTTCAAGACAAGATCAAGACAAAAACCAAATAAGGGAGAGCAAGAATATGTTAATTGATCCAGAATAAAGATAACAATTAATGTCATACAGACGTTTGACGCTGATATGTTCCAACGTGGCAAGTGTGAAGTAAGATATATATATATATATATATATATATATATATATATATATATATATATATATATATATATATTATAAAAGTATGTGAAACAGGAAACATGTCTGATAGGGAATAAAGAGCAGGGCATGAGAATAAATTACTGAGCACGGAGGAAATGCCTTCGCCTTGTAATCTTCACTATATTTTATTTACGAATAATTGTGTCGTCTTTACATGTCCCGGGGTGTGTAGGGGGGAGGGGGGTGGTCTTCAGTACACTACATTCGATCTAGTAGCACATTACATGGGTCGTACCTTCTGTAATGCATTAGTTAGGTGACTGTGAATATAGATAGGTAAAAATTACAGTGACGAACGGAAAACAAGGCTATATAGATAGACTGAAAATGAGACAAAAAACGGAGTGAGTAACTCGGAGGAAAACGGAGAGAGGTTACTCGGCTGGGAAGAGATTACAAGTAAGATATATATACAATCAAACTGTAAATCAAAGTAAACAAGATTTACAGAGGTACCGGGTAGCTCACATCACCTCCTGCCCTTAACAGCCATTAACGGTTATCTGCCGTAAGTGGTTGGTTGCTGGTACGAAGGAAGTGTGTGTGTGTGTGTGTGTGTGTGCAGAGGAATTGAGGACGAGTCGTATGGGGAAGCAGAGAGAGGGAAGGACTGTGGCTGGGGGCAGGAGGCGGAGAAAGGGAGGGAGATTATAGGGAGTGAAACGGGACAGGAGAGAGAGAGAGAGAGAGAGAGAGAGAGAGAGAGAGAGAGAGAGAGAGAGAGAGAGAGAGAGAGAGAGGCAGAAGGTAGGAGGGAGAGAAGAGGAAGGTTATAGGAGGGATGAGTAAATGGGAGGAGAGGGAGCGGGAGGAGGAGGATGGGAGGTGTTGCATGGCTGAGGTATACCATCTTGTTCGTCCTGTGCTGGACAGCTGATAACACACCCACGCTCTCTTGCCGACCCGAGTGTAGGACACCTGGTTCTCCATCATGGCCGGCGGTGTAGCGCCGTCTACACCCGGAGGTTTACCCCTGACTTACCCCCTTCCCCCATTGTGAAACCTACACGATCTCATCCCACTGGGACCTCAGAACTGACTCCCGTGCCTGGATCGACACTGTTATTTACCTTCATTAAGTCATATTTCTCATCTTTTTCCCTCCATAAGTCACTAGGCAGCGACCAGGTCTTCCCATGAATGTAACTCAGGTTCCAGGTTAATGTTAGACCACGTAACCCGTGACCTCCTGTGTCCCTCCTGGTGAGGCAGAGGTTACCAGAAAGTGACCTTATCTTCCGTCAGAATGATTACTGAGCAATGTTACTTTAATCCTTGATAAACATAGGATTATCTTATTTTGCTATAAGTTGGAGACATAGATGTCCTTATTTACTTCTTATTACCCATAAAGCGGCCTTATTTTTTCTTTACAGTAACGATTAAACTATGCCCTTATTTAATCTATCTTCATTAAGTTACGTTATTTTCCTTACAGAGTGAGGAAGAAGAAACCCTTAATCAATCTTTATTAACCATAAAGTACCCTTATTTTTCTTCTAATTAGGATTACTAATAAAGTCAGCCTTATTCAATCCGTATTAGCTCGTCAAGTAACCTCGTTTTCAAAGTAATCTTATTTTTAAAGATCTCTTATTTTTCTCCCCCGCGGAGTGGATCATGGTCCTACGTGTTACGTCGTGGTCGTACGTGTTACGTCGTGGTCGTACGTGTTACGTCGTGGTCGTACGTGTTACGTCGTGGTCGTCCAGTTTCTACAGAGGGGATGAGCGAGCTTCGTTGGTGTCGTGAATGATTGAACGGATCGCCGCGACGACCATTGTTGCTATCATGCATGAACTCCAAGGCTGCCATGCACCGTGCAGTGTTGGCCGTCGTCACACACACACACACACACACACACACACACTATATCAATGAACAGATCTTACCTGCACGTCATAGGTGGATGGAGTGCCCCTGTTGTCGCACACTAGGCTGTTCGGTGCAGCGAGGCAGCGTGTGACAGAACCTCGTTACAGTGAGGGACGGATGTTGTGATGGCCTCGCGTGCTGTTGGCTCAGCCCGTAACGCTCTCTTGTTACTCGTCTGCACCTCAGATGATGACGTGGTATTGCTCTTCTAGGAAAATAGTTCAGCGTAGAATTGAGGAATACCTGGGTTGTGCGTCTCTTGTCTTCATTTTGTATTTATCTGTTTGTCTACTTCTCTGTCTATCTGTTCATCTGTCTGTTCATCCATCTGTCTATTTCTTTGTCTGTTTTTCAATATCTGTCTGTATCTGTCTATATATATATATATATATATATATATATATATATATATATATATATATATATATATATATAAGAAACCACATGCTCCCTGCAGGCTATACGTGCGTCTTCTAAGTGTGTCCACTCTCACACTTGTATCCCCCGACCGTCACTTACAATCCGCTTCTTGGAACTCGCCTTCGGGAGACTTAACAACAGCGACTGCATGTCAACAACAGAAATATTCATTTAAATGGGACTATTATTTCTTATTGAATCTGCCACAGTGGATGACGCTACCACAATGAGTTGCCTAATCTGCAGCTTATTTTGTCAAGGTTTTGTGTCTCATTATCCATTTGTGTGGCAGGTGTGTGTTGGGTCGTCTCGTCCCGCCTCATCTTACTTGTTAGAGACAGTCCGTCTCTCATCCTCCCTACTTACGTAGGCTTCAACAGTCACTTCTGTTAACCTTACTGTTGTTTCTGTCACTTGCGTTGTATTTGGTCCCTCCTTTTAGTCATATCTACTTCTCAGGTCCGTTATTATGTCTGGTGATCCTTACAACTTAACTTTGATCAATGTATTAGATGTTTGTGATGGGGTTTCCAGACCAGAGTGTGAAAGGTTTGTGGTAATGTTTCGAGAACCTCAGTTTCCGTCGTTCTTACAGACACTGTCTCTCTCGTACTCAAAATCGCAGTCGTTGAAAACTTTCCAAGATGAGGCATTGTAGCCATCTTGATACCTCAGCCACCTCATAATCGTTGCTCCCTGGGATCTCTCTTTTATTGAGAGACGAAGTCATCTGCACTTTAGGCTTCCTGGAATATCACTTGCCTGGAATGTCAGCAACTTGGAATCCAAAGCTGATATATAAAGAACAAAAAAAAACGCAATTGCTTAGACCAGTTTTTTGTCGTGGATCTCATTTTCTTTGCTTAGAAGATCAGTTATGTGGTACGTCACTTAACTGTAACCACAGCTATCTTAACAGCTACATGGAATCGTAACCATTTAAGGTCTCACTTACAGTAACTCCCTCCAGCGATGCCTCACCCAGCTGGAACTCAGGCGATACCATTTCTAGCTGGAAACCAAGCTTTCAGCTAAGTTAAGCGTAAGCTATCTGACGACTCAGTTACCTAGATGGGATCTTCCTTGCCTAGAAGCTCAGCTAGCTCATACCGATGCTATAGATATCCTTAACTGTTTGGAATTAAGAACAATATCTTTTTCAGATCACGGCGCTGGAAACTTGGCCTTCGCGAATCCATTTTCTTGATTATTCTTGACTCAATTATCTTCAGACCCAAATCTCCCTCTTTCCCCTCACCAATGGTCAAGAACGTGCAGGCCTTCCAGGGCATGTCATTGTCTCTGACCCGACACTAAGTCTGGAATAAATCAGATTATCCACAAGTGTTGCGGCACCTTCCTGGAACTGACGATGGTTCAGAATGGTAACATTTGTCTTACTGTCAGGGAAGATCCGGACACTGTGCCGTCTGCTGGTATTAGGGCGTTACAAGATGAAGTGGATGCTGGAGTGTTGGAGATGTTGGTGCGTGATGTGGTAAGATTATTGAGTGCTGGAGATGATGGTGTGTAATGTGGAAGGATTTTTGCTTGTTGGAGATGTTGGTGTGTGATGTGAAAGGATGTTGAGAATATTGGAGATG
This sequence comes from Panulirus ornatus, assembly GCF_036320965.1. Classification (NCBI taxonomy): domain Eukaryota; kingdom Metazoa; phylum Arthropoda; class Malacostraca; order Decapoda; family Palinuridae; genus Panulirus; species Panulirus ornatus. The sequence goes on along the minus strand of NC_092287.1, from coordinate 27,316,697 downwards.
ACCATGTTGATGGAGATGGGTATTGTTGGAGTGTAAAAGGTGCCGTGAGAAAGAGGAAGAAGATGAAAACGCTGGAAAAGATGTTGGTAAAAGATGTTGGAAACACGAGACAGACACAGAGAGAGGGGAATGAGGGCAATGAGACGATGTTCTCTGGTAGTTATTTGATATCAGACATATAGAGATGATCTGTAGGTCTGCAGGATGCAGAGGAGAAAGTATTCTGAGTGAGTTTGAAACATTAGAGATGTTTTGAGAGAGAGGGATTAAAGGGTCGAAGTAATAATACTCCCCCACGGATGTCTTGAATGTACTCAGAATGAGAGAGAGATCTGCTCAAAGAAGGAGTTAAGAACATGTATACTAAATCAAGGGGATACGAACAGCTTGATCAGGCCTTCACGTACAGCGTCGATGAAATATGACACGTTTTCAAAAGGTTTGGATGGGATCAAATATCCGATAAGATATGATATATAACAACCCACTAAAATTTTATGTATAACAGTATCATACACAACAATCTTGAGTGGTAAGACTCTTATAGAAGCAGAGTGATTGTAAAATATGGCACACTCAGGGATGACACATTACTGGACAAGCCAGCGAGAGCAGCAGGGAAATAAACACAGTGATATGATAGCAAGGAGAGAGGCACAGGATGGATGAGAGATAGTGATCAAGCGAAGGTGGCCAGGGGAATATGTCAGATTATTCATCTTTTATTCAACAGAACCATCAAGGCTGGTATGTCGTCTGCTGATGGTGTCATGTGACTTAAACAATGTATTGATTTTGTCTGTTTGTGTGAATTTGGTATTTGACGTTACCGGACTCCGCCTATAGGTGGTTGCACCGCGAGCGAAAAGTCACCTTTGACGAGGCTTGTTTTGTCCTCATTGGATGGACTGGAGTATAGTAGTCTTGTCAGTCTGATGTTAAATATCTAATTCCGTCTTCATGATGGTACATCCTAACTGTATGATACGTAGAGGTTAGTTTGAAGTTAACATTGAATGTGTCGTTTCTCTCCTAAGCGTAGCGTTGGAATGGTGTTAACACTAGCTTGGCTTCTCTTGTCTATTAACAGCGTTAAAACATCTTATTTCCGCTTATTAACCACGATACGCTTACTGAAGTATTCTTACAAGTGGAAAGACATTATATCGTGACGACCATTTTGTGTCGATGATAAACTGGAGTTTGTCCTCCTCGTGTACACAGACACTGGTGTGTAGATCCATCATTGACCAGATATTATTTGCTCAGAAACGTGTTCGTAGGTTGACAACATATCCCACTTACTCATAATTTGGTTTAAGGTGGTGTTACCGGACTCCTGTTACGAGGGCTTACACCGTGAGCGATAGTTCACCTCCCCTCTTCCACCCCCCCACCCCCGCTTTGATCATCGTCAGTGGACGGGAAGGAGTACATGAGTCTCGTGCAAGGGCTTCTCCTCCTGCGTGGAGTGCAGCCTTGAAGGTGCAGGAGGCCCCAGAGGATAATAGGATGATGATGATGATGATAACATTACCTGCCAAATTTGGCCTTGATCTAGTGGCATGAGTTCATATCATCTGCAGGACGTCAGTGACTGTGTGTGACGCTGATGTAAGACGAGTGTTACCGTGAACGAAATGTCACCCGACCGTTGTAACTAGGTTAAACGGTGGCGTTACAAGGCGTTACTTGAGACCACGAGGGAGATGAAGGGATGGGGAAAGGGGTTGTGTGGATGGGAGGCGTGTGGGAGGGTGTGTGTGGATGGGAGCTGTGTGGAAGGGGAATGTGTTAGCATGCGACGATGTGGACAGTCATACAAGGATAGTGATGGGGGATGTTCCACGTTCCACTTTGTTGTGTTCTTGGTGGGAGAGGACGTATTAGATATAGATACATACATTGTCTGTTAAAGAGATAAGGCGTTACTCGTCTTTTAAACCTCCGTGGCATAGGGGTTAACGTCGCTGACCGTGTCGCATTCGCGGAGCGTCCAGTGGTTCGAATTCTCGTCGCGGTCGTTGGTCCACAGTTAACCCAGCTGTTTATCCTCGCCCTTGAGCTGATCGAAAAAATGGGTACCTGGCTTAGGTTTTATATATATATATATATATATATATATATATATATATATATATATATATATATATATATATGACAATAGAGAAGGGGCCAAGTGAGGATATTCCCTCTAAGGCTCAGTCCTCTGTTCTTAACGCTACCTCGCTAACGCGGGATAAGGCGAATATGTATAAAAAAATGAGAGAGAGAGAGAGAGAGAGAGAGAGAGAGAGAGAGAGAGAGAGAGAGAGAGAGAGAGAGAGAGAGAGAGAGAGGTGATGAGGTGTCTTTGATCAGGGCATTCATTTGCCGATCCCGTCTCTGCTAGCAAAGATAAACAAGACTTTACTCATACATGAGCTGCCATTAAGTGTCACACTAACTGGTTGTTACATAAATGAGACGTTTCTCATATATGAGCTGTCATAAACTGTTACATTCGGTAGATGTTACACTGATGATCAGACGAACAAAATGAGACGTTTACTCATGCATGAGCCTCATAAACTCTCACACTCATTTGCTGTTACATAAATTGGACCTTATTCATACATGAACCCTCGTGAAGTGATTCAGTGTTAGAATACGCGATAGTTAACGAGGTAGTTAGCTCTAACAAGCAGCTGTTGGACCGGTGTTAAAGTACTAGACGCAAAAACATCTTTCCTATTTGCAGTAACACCATCTCTGTGTTGTAACTCCCTCAAGTGTTCACTCAGCGTACAGTAAACGGTAATGAACATCGCCGCTGCTAATGACAGGATGTGTCAGATGTACTTTTGTAATGTAATTCAGTGATTAGGCATAATGTAACCGAGACTGAATGCGTAATGTAATCTGTGACAAGAATTAACTTAAGTGGACTGAGAAGAGTTTGTGGCGTCGAATAGATAAAGACGAGAGAGAGCAGACAGTGTTTTCCTGTTTCAAATGAGTTAGACATACAGACAAACAGACAGACAGAGACAGAGAGGCAGACAGACAGACGAGGTGAGGGAGTTGAGTTGGGAGACAAGATGCGAGTCAGGTTACACAGTATAATCGTAGCTTGGTACATAGCTGCACTCACGACACACAAAGGAACCCTCTATCCATTTTCATTGACGAATATGTAGTTTTGTATATACATTGTCAGATATCCTGACATGCGTAAGATTGTGCACTAAACCCACTCTACATCCAATATCAGTAATGTTTGGCGTTTCCGTTAAGATTTCGTTTGTTGTATTAGTGTATATTTTTCTTTTTTCGAGTTATGTCTGGTCGTGAGAGCTGGTAAGGTATTGTGTTGTGTACTGTGCTGTGTGGTAAGGTCTGATCCTGGGAGCTAGGAAGCTACTGTGCTGTGTGGTAAGGTGTGATCATGGGAGCTAGGAAGGTACTGTGCTGTGTCGTAAGCTCACACTGCTGAAGAGGCCTGAATGTTGTAACAGCTGAGGGCAAGATAGCAACACAGAACTGTTAGAGACCCTTCAAGCCAGATAACAACAACACAAGCAACAACACAAACAACAACAACAACAACAACAACAACGGCGCCAGATCTGTCTCTCAGGGCCAAACAGTTCAGTCAAATCGTTGGTCTGAAGGTTATTACCTAAATTGTCAATTAAGGCTGGGATGGAGTAGGGCATCCTCCCAGGCGGGAAGGAAGGGTTAGTTAGTCCCTGACCTTAGGTCATTAAGGTGATTACCTGTCCGCAAAAAAGGCTGGAGATCGTCTGACCCGGCAGCAGACTGACACTCCAGCCACGCTGGATAAATTGCGAGAGCAGCGGATTTCCGTCTCTCCTGCGTATATCTTGCTTGAAAATTCCTTCGTTCGTTCATTTGCCCGACCTTCCACTGAGGCCCCATGGAATGAATACCTATATATCTAACCATCTACTGTTGCTACTGCTGTTCCTGTGGCCACTACTACTACTGACACTACCACTACTACTACTAACACTACTACTACTACTACTACTACTACTACTGTTGTTACTACTTCTACTACTACTATTACTACTACTACTACTACTACTACTACTACTACTACTACTACTACTACTACTACTACTACTGTTGTTACTACTTCTACTACTACTATTACTGCTACTGCTACTACTACTACTACTACTACTACGTATAGAGTTGTTAACTGATTTTATTCTTTAGTTCAAGTCATACACACGCCATCACGACGTGAGTTCCCGTTGATTCCTTAACACCCCCTCTCTCTCTCTCTCTCTCTCTCTCTCATTAACAGCCGCAACTAACATTTTTTACTAACTGAATGCACAACACAGGTTCGAATCCCGGTTGTTTCGTTCCTCAGTCAGCCCAGCTGTTCATCCTCCCCTTGAGGCTGGTCGATAACTTGAGTAACTGGTATAGGCTAGGGTATATATATATATATATATATATATATATATATATATATATATATATATGTATATGTATATATATATATTATGAATGATCGCCGTTTCCTGCGTTGGCTAAGTAGCGCCAGGTACAGATGAAGAAAAACCTCGTTGATTAGATGGCCTTGATAAGGGCAATCACAGTCGCCCGGGCCATCTCAGTTAACATAAAAAGAGACATAATTGTCTCCTCTGAATTATCTCCCTCATGCATCATTTCCTCTGCCCAAGAAAAAAAATTAAATTATGTCTTTTCCAACAGTCTGATTTCAAAATCTTTGGCACAACTTCTGTATATATATATATATATATATATATATATATATATATATATATATATATATATATATATATATATATATATATATATATATATCCTCCTCTTATTCCCCCCCCCCCCAAACACAGGTAAAAAATCGTTATCTGACGTACAAATTTATTCTGTCTTGCAAATTGTGTTTCTTTTTATAACTAAAAAGTTCCTGGCGAGTTTTTTCCTCGTGTAAGATTTTCTGGTGCCAAGTACTTGTACCACCTACAGTTAAATGCCCTTGGCTGTACTAAATTGTCTCCTCACAATAAACGGTCTCTATCCCCCCCAGCAAGTGCATGTACTCACCATTATTCACTCATACATTATCTGCAGCAGCCACATAACTTCGTTAGTCACTCATACATTATCTGCAGCAGCCACATAACTTCGTCATTCACTCATGCATTATCTGCAGCAGCCACATAACTTCGTTATTCACTCATACATTATCTGCAGCAGCCACATAACTTCGTTATTCACTCATGCATTATCTGCAGCAGCCACATAACTTCGTTATTCACTCATACATTATCTGCAGCAGCCACACAACTCCGTCATTCACTCATACATTATCTGCAGCAGCCACATAACGTCGTCATTCACTCATGCATTATCTGCAGCAGCCACATAACTTCGTCATTCACTCATACATTATCTGCAGCAGCCACATAACTTCGTTATTCACTCACACACTACCATTCTTACCCACGGCAGAAAATGTATTATTCACTCGCCCATCACTCATCCTGCTGGGCGAGAGACCTTCATCGGTCGCGTCCACTGTATTGTTACTCTAAATGTTCATTATTTGGTAACGTTTTACTCTCACACTCCATATCACTTCCTGCTTCACTCGAGTATCATGTACTTCGCACACTCGTCGTGTTTACCTCAACGTTTATATCAATTCCTTTGATAGAAAAGTAGATTTACGAGCTTCGGTGGAGCAGAGGCCATCATTCTTGAGGGACTGTGTTTGTTTCAGTTGGTGGCGTCACACAAGAAGCGTCAAGTTGCGCGGCGTACCTCATCTTCATGCTCGGACGTGCTCAGGAAGACCAAACACTCTGTATACATATTGCTGATAAAAATACACAATAGCCGGCCATTAAAACTGTACATGAGCTAGGAACAGTGCAAGGAGGACGGAGCATTTTATGTATATGTATTTTTCTTAACGCTCGGCATTCTAGGTGCATTGATTTAGGATATTCTGATTCTCTACGTCGTGCATCCAGTTAATCAAGTATTCAGATATGCTCGTGTCTAGATAGAACTATGCAAGACCTTTTAAGCTCGAAGGACTTGAGAAATTTAAAAGTTACTGGAGGAGAGTCGCAAGGAACCAAGACCTAGTTTTTCTGAACATTCTTGAGCTCGCTCGATTACCAAGTTACGATCCTAGAGGCAGTAACTGAAAGCATCTTCACCTGTTCATAAGCGAACTGTTCAAGGGGACGGACCAGGGGTAAGTGTGTGTGTGTGTGTGTGGGTCGGTGAACTGCAAGAGTGCCAGATATTATTTACTGTTAGTGTTATCTTGATTGTCCCTTCTGTGAGCATGGCATTTGTTCACAGTAGGTGTCTTCATGAGAAATCCTTTATCTTTTTTTTTTTTGTGAGATTTTGTGAGAGGCAGCACTCATGGCCAGCATTCTCCTGGCGGTACTTAAAGTCTATCAAAAGATCGATGAATGACTAACGCTTGGGCAACACTTCTGAGTCTCAAATTTCCAATTTCCACCGTCAGGTTTCACTGCTCCAATGACGAGCCGCAGATTTTCTGGTTTAAAGATTAAAAGTTTCCCTACCAAGAGGATCAACGTATATGTCTCGGTTTCATTTATTTCAGAGAGGCTGAAATATAAGAACAAGAATTAGACGTGCTCACGAGGTCACTGATACGAGCGGTTGGGGATAATTCCAGGTCAAAATACAGAAGCGTCTTGGAGAGGTTTGCTTACTTTTTCTCTTCTCTCTGTAATATAAAACTTACAGACTGATAAATTCTGATTAAAGCTTTTAACCGTGAACATAAAGTGTTTAGTCTAAGATGTAGTTAGCCTGTGGTAATAGGCATAGTCATTAAAAAACAATTAAAGAAATTTCATGCATTTTCCTCACTGATGAGTCCACAAGAGTCGTAATCAGTAATCAGTGCTGGAATTACCTGAATAATTACTCCGTAAAAGGGAGCGGTAATCAGTAATCGGTGTTGCGTTTTCCAATGCAAATAAAAATGAAAGGATCCTCATTGTCTGCGAGACAGGTAGTAATCAATGGTAAGTGGTGAAGCCACAATGGTAATTTGAGACTGGAAGCTGAAATATGATGCACATAAAATGAAAACGGACCATTGTAGAATTTCTTCCTCTTCTTCTTCTTATTCTAAATCTTCTTCTTCTTCTTCTTCGTTTCTAGGACTTTTGCATTTCTCTTACGACAGTGCTGAACCGTTCGAAGCCTCTCAATCTCTCCTCCTTTCCCTCCTCGTAAGGATCCTTAACAAACTCGTAGACATCATGACCTTCCAGAGTCCTCAAGAAAGTTTCCAGATTATCTACCTCTCCCGAGACGATCTCAAGTTCCTTAGATGTTTTGCCTGGAACGTCAGGCATCCGCTACCTTCATGAGATCCACCTCTTCCAGGGAACCAGTTATCGAGTTTTCTTTATCATTATCTTTTATTAGTAATTAAACGAGGCTTGAAGATTCTCATCCTGGTATTTTTTGATCGTAAAAACAAGCTATTCAGACTATGTGAATTTTAGAAATACGTTACAGAGGAAGCGCTTTCTCCAGGCGTTGCTTCCATGGCATCATCCTTCCCAAAGACACACATCTACACTACATTCCCCTACCCTCTACAGTGTAACCAGATCTCCCTTCTTCCCCGCAACATACCCATCCTCCCTCACTCCCACCCACACAACCCGCCATCATCTTCAGTGCCGCCATCTCCTCCAGTATACACCCGTCTTCTTTAAGACGCTCACCTCACCAGACTGTCCCCCTCCTGCATGGCTTCCACTTTTTATAGAGGCTCTCCTTTCTACCGGGCTCCCAGCCTCTTCAAGGCACCTGCCTCGTCCAGCATCCGTCACATGAAGAGCACGTACCTCATTCAGCACCCGTTTGCAGTATGACGTATACCTCATGCAACAGTCGTCCCCCTCCAAAGCCTCCCGTCGTCCTAGAACTCACTTCCCGTAAGGTTTCTTAAGATGGCCTCCATGTCCAGGGTACCCAACGCAACCACTCACTCTCGGGGCATTCACCTTTCCCGGGGGATACAGCCTCTACAGGTCACCCACCCTCACCCAGGTCACCCACCTTCTCCAGGTCACCTAACCTTTCCGGGTCAACCACCTTCTCTCGAGCGCTTACCATCTCTTTCTGAGTACACATCTGTTGACCCTCTCCTGACACACTAAGTAGCCTCATCACCTATGCCTGTCAACACTCCCAGCGCATCTTCCATCTCTCTTACCACACTCGCTCACTCTCCCTCATCAAACCATATGGTCTGTTTCACACTGTTCGTGTTAACTCACTCACCACACCTACCGACCCTTCCTCACCACACCTACATGTTCGCCCCTCCACCACATCAGTTTCTTTCTTGACCGTTTTCCAGAGAACAGCCCTCGCACTATTATTGTTACCGTTTTATTGACCGTGTTACCCCATCACACTCATTGCTCGTGCATTATATTGATCGGTTCAGCCATTAAATTGAATGCCGATACATTACGGTCATCGTTGTTGTCCATTAATTTTGATGGCTCTATCCCGCACATTGCCAATAGCCAGTGTCATGTCCTGAATTTCTTGAAGATCCATTCGTCCACGTCGCAATGACCCATACACGAAGTCATGCATGATTAAGTGCTCAGCTGTATACTATTGCCCAGCTGGAAGCCATTTATCAATGCATTCCTTCGCCCATTCCTTGGTCGTCCTGATAAATAGGCGACTTGACGACACGATGTCTTGGGTCACTCCATCGACCATACTCAAAGGAGGTCGAAAACCTCTGTCGGAAATGCCAGGTATCTCTCCGCTGCTCTTCATTCTGTACTGCTTACAATATTCTGAAACTGGTTTCTTTGTCCTTCTTCAACCCCCCGAGGCTGTCATGACGACATGGAGGTCCTGAAGGCATTGGCTTCTTTCTTGTTGTTATCTCACTAAGAATGAAAACTCCTTAAAGAATACCTGCCTTTAAGAGGACAATGTTATGGCACTCTAGAGACTCCTTCCTGGCCACCTGATCCCTTCGCTTCATGCGACCTCTGGTTGATTGGCGGCCTCTTTGTCACCTATGTTATTTCTGACATTGAGGAGAGTAAATTCCTGTTGAGCAACTGTCGCATATTATAGGATTCTGATTAAATTGTTAAGGTATTGTCTATTAAGTGAAAAAATGATGCGTTTTGAGCATTTTTGGGTGTAAAATTCTGTTTTTATCTGTTCATGTCATTAACCATCTCTTCTAGATTCGTTGTTTACGTCAGTAATGAAGTCCATATTCAAGTCTTTATTAACGTACTTGTTTATGTGTTTGTTTCTTGTGCTGGACTGTATTTATCTGGAAGACGTTGTTCGTCATCTTGGCTGTTAAGTTTAGTGTTATAAGATGTTAAGACAGCTTTACCCTCAGCTGCCACACATTTTATGGTTGTTTATGTTCTTGTGTGTTTCCGTGTGCGTGTTGTTCATGTCCTTACTTATCTTCCAGACTGGTAATTACTGGAACATGTGAAGTTGCGAGTGTGATCTACTTAACTGTTTCTTTAGGTAATGAAAATTGGTGCATGTTGAACGCACAGTGTGTGGTCTGTCATCTTTAAGACACGTGGTTGCTTTTGTTTTTGCAAATGTCTTTGTTTAAGCTCTCTTCTGCCTTCTCATGCAACAAAAGTAGGTTGTCTACAGTGTTCACTAGCTCAAACTAGTGCTTTGACTGTCATATTCTGAGTCTTTGTTCTTCGCGTTATATCATTTTCCTCACAGGTTATTCACGTGTTCCTTGAGATCTTGACCTGTTCTTCCTTGTTTCAACGCTTCTTCATTTGCCGTTCAATATTCATGTCTGTGTGCACTGGTACGTGTTGACTATAACTCTTTTATTCTTGGTTATACAACAGTAAGTGATTGTACGGATCTTAACAGATGTGTTACCGTTGCTGACCATGACCCCCTGGGTCAAGCACACAGGGTCGAGTCCTAGTTACGGCAGTCGGTCCACAGTCAATCCAGCTGTTCATCCACCCCTAAGGATTGGTCGATAGAATGGGCACCTGGCTCAGGCTAGGGTATATATATATATATATATATATATATATATATATATATATATATATATATATATATATATATATATGTATGTATGTATGTATGTATGTATATAGCATTAATGATTAGGGCCTCAGCTACCCGTGCCGTGTCAAACAGTTTAGTGTACACGTGCTAAGCCACACCATCCACATCTTCTAGCAACGTGGTCAGGGCATTCTGAAAGAAATGACCCGTGTTCGATCCCCTTCTGATAACAAAAGAAGGCAGTTCCCATAACCGGTTGTTTTGGATTTACGATCGTCAAGTTGACACGTCTGGAGGAGAAGATGGCCTCTGAAATTGGAAAAGCGGTTCGTGCCTTGCAAAATAGGAGGAGATAGACATAGCTATTGCACTTCCTAATTTTCTGTAGCTGATGCAGTTTGTGTTGGTAACAGATGTAACTCACTCTATATCTTCGCTGTATTTTTGTCTCGGTCTTTTACTTGTTCAGTCCTGTAAAGTAACTCGTTCTGACCGTACTGATATTCACTTACGATATATAATCTACTAATTTACTTAACCCTTCTAACCTTCTTAAACCCCCACCTTAAACTACTTTAAATTCACAAATTAAACTCGTGTAGTATTCAAATAATATCATCAATTAAACGCCCTCAAGTCCCTTAATCAGCCATCTAAACTCGCCTGCCAACGCCCTATCTAAGATTACCATATTCCAAGCCCTCCTCCCCCTTCTCTCCTCCTGTATATCAACATAAACCCTTCACTCGTAGATCAAAATCCTCACTCGCTCAGTTCAGACCACTCTACCTTCCTTCCCCCAGTTCACACAATAACCATAATTGTAGTTCTCAGGTTCTGACTGCTTGATTGCTTGCATCTGATTGCCCTCCTTATTTATTATGCTTTTATGAGATAGGGATCCCAGATTAACTTGACCTTATGAGAAGGTCGGGCTGGGGTCAAGGATTTACCCAAGCAAATGTGTGAGGGTAAGCGTGTGTGTGTGTGTGTGTGTGTGTGTGTGTGTGTGTGTGTGTGTGTGTCGGGTTCAAGGTCACATTTAAAGTACACGTTGAGGTCGATTCTTGATATGCAAATTTCATAATATATGGAGAGTGTGTATGTATTTATACTTACACATTCCTAAGTGCTGGTATGCAAGCCTCTCTGTTGACTCGTATGACAACAAGCATACATATACATACGAACAAACTAACACATATACATAGAGTATATACAGAGGCACATACACACATATGCATCCTATATTTTCTTTCGTAGATATTCGCTGTTTCCCACCTGGGCAAGTTATCGTCCAGAGCTGATGACTGAGCGAGAGGAATGAAACAAACACACACACACACACACACACACACACACACACAAGATCAAATCGTCGCAGCCGTTAGGTAGAATATAAAGAAAAGAAAAAGGAAAAAGAGAGAAACTAACCTCAAGTCCAGACACTTGCATGCGGGAGGTTCAAGCGGCACGCCCGAGTCATTTATATATGTTGGCCGCGGCTGACCAACATTGACTTATAATCTTTTTTGTAAGATGCCAGGCTTCATGTGGTGCTCGCTTTGCGTCAGAACGATCGTGAAGACTTGCCCGCTTGTCTGTGTGATTCAGTCAGCCTGTTAGAGATCCCGTCACTTCAGCGAGATGATAGAGAAAAAATCAAACCACTTATTTTTACGAATATACTTATAGTGTGCGAAGATTCAATGTACAATATTCCTTAAAGATCTTATACACTTTGATACCATGATCCATCTTGCTTAATGAAGTAATCAAAAGTTTTTGAATCTTTATTCTGTGTGTATATCTTCTTTAATACATCTTTTAGCCTTTCATATTTGAATTATATATATATATATATATATATATATATATATATATATATATATATATATATATATATATATATATATATATATATATATGGTTAGCGTTAGGATTGCAGTGTGTTTGACCAAACAAACGTGACATTGATAAGATTAGAGATTAATCAAACGGAAATATAATCGCTTGTTTGTATGATATTGATTTATATCATCATAATTTGCTATAGTTTTCTGATCTGTTGTCGGCTGATTAAATTTGTCTTTCACAATGTGAGTATATATTTAATGATTATCTTTTACTGTTAGTTAATTATATCTCGCTCCCAGCTGATAGACAGTGTTACCATCTGATCATTCCAGGTATGCAACCTTCCCAACCACTGCATCATCAGTTGATCTTCCTTGATCAACCATTGATCGTCCCCATTTATCAGTTCATCTTCACCTGTCCTCAACAGAGCGTCCGCCGTTTTCAAATTACTCTTCTCGTTATCAGTATCCAGTCATCAGATAGCTTATCTCCCGTTATAAACTGATGGAGTACTTTATGAGTTTCAGCAGTGGTAGTTGATCACCCCTCATTAACAGCTGTTCTGCTCCCTTCATGAGCTGATTAGCCGTGTTGATCAACTAAGCATCTCTGATTACCAGCTGACCAGCCCTTTTCATCAGCTGGTTCGCTTTCTTTATCATGAAATCAACCCCTTCATTTCAGTTGATCAGCCGATCAGTTTTATCAAGTGATCAGCTCTTCATTAGCCCTGTTGATCAACCGATCATCATTTCTTCATTGAATGATCAACCATTTGTATCACGTGATAAGTCCACCGTCTTCTCCCAGTGATACAGCCGTCGATAATTCCCCCATTTATCTCCTCATTATCTCCTGCCGCCAGCTGATCATCTCCCTCTATCAATCGA